>NW_005054567.1:266863-315050 GCF_000277835.1 Geospiza fortis | reverse complement strand
CGGCCAGGCTCCTTCCCTGCTGCACTCCCCCCTTCCCCCTCCTTCTTCACAGGCCGATATCACTTCAAGGCCACAGGCCTGTACCGGCTTTCTCTCTCCCGCCTTCTGGCTGAGGGGGAGGGGTGGGGGGGGTGCTGCCCAAATCCTCTCGGGGCCTCTCTCCCTCTGTCTCTCCTGGGGGGGCTGCCCAATGCCTCCTGGTGCCCCCCACCACCCTTCCATCTTGAGGGGTCAGGCCTACCTCTGCCGGGCCGCAGGTTTCCCCTCCCCCACCCAGCTCGAAGCCAGGCAGGGGAGGCCTTGGCTCTTTGCTGGCCGGAAATCAAAGAGAGAGCCCAAGGGAGTGCTCTGCTTCTAACCCCTGTGTTCTCAGAGGCGCATCCACCCTCAGTGGCCAAGCCTGGTGTCAATTTAAAATCTGAACACCTATTGGCCTCTGGCCACTCCATTCCCAGAAAACCTGCTTCCTGTAAACCCACGACACATGGTCATCCCTCTTGCGCTTCTTGAAAATTGGGACAATACTTTCTAGCTTTCAGTCAACTGGGAGCTCTCCAGACTTCCAAGAGCCTTCAAAAGTCATTGAGAGATGCTTTGTGATGACACCAGGCAGCTCATCTCATTCCTGGATGAATTCCATAGGCACCATAGATTTATTGGGATCCACCTGGAGCAGCAAATCCCACTCGAGTTCAGGGTTGACTGGGAGATTATCACTCCTACAGCCATGGTTCTTCAGGTCAGGGCACTGGCACCTGCAGAGACCATCATCTGTGTTGAAGGCAGAGGCACAGAATGCATTAATCACCTCTACCATGTTCATGTCCCTGTTTGTGAGGTCACCATCCTCATCTTAGAATGGGCTGGTGTTATTTCAGCACTGACTGAAACCATTTCTCATCCACACCAGTCACAGGACTCATCTCTCCAGGTTTTGTTTATGTTAGTGATGTCATTTCTCTGGACTGGGCCAAAGCTTCAAGTTTGTCTTGCTTGCTCTTTGTGCTGCCCATGTTGGACTAGGAACATTTCAAATGCAGCTCATTGTAGCCAACACCTCATAGACCAAACTGAAGGATCACATAAGTATGCACTGCCTCAAATTTTGCCATGCTGTCCCATTACTTATCCCTGGCAAGCCCGGCTTTTCCCTGTCCCCCCAGCCAATCTAGTCAGAAGCTCTACCAATCAGAGCTGCTAACTCTTGTGCAAAACCCGTTTTCACCCAGTGAGAAAAGTGCATCCCATCAGATGTTTCATAGATCATCCCAAGATCAAAATCCAAACATTCTGCCCATAACACTGTCTTTGTTCCATTTTTGTTCTGGTTGGTCTACCTATTCCTTTCAACATTTTTTCCCTGCTAGTGAAACGATCAAGGAAAACATGTGACCCTCATCCTTCAATCAATCAGCTCAAGATCCTGAAATTCTTCTGGTTGTCCTTGGACTTCTACTCATCTTGCCTCTGACAATATGAAGAACAAAAGTAGGTAATAATCAGACAGCCATAGAGTGCTTGCTCATATATCTTACTCAGACCTCATGGAGAATGAGCAGATTTCCTTATGGGCTGGCTCTGAACAGCACTACTCTGTGAAGTAGAATACCTCCAAAAGCTCAACTCCGATTATGAATTGAAAGAATGCTGGATAATAAATGAAGTAAGCTTACAGTGTTTTACCAGCTTATTTTCTGTGAAATCCTTGCTGAAGCAATCACATGAGGAACTTTTCTGTTCAGGAGCAGCATTCACACAAATTTCAATGCAATTTGATACAATTATCAATTTCAACCAAAAGAAAAATACAAAGTGCTGCTTCACTGCAGAGAAAAAAGACATCCAGGCTGTTTTATATTACACTGTTCACTTATTTTCTATATCCAATACTCTGACTCATTTACTGGAGTTCATTTCAGCTGGGAGAGGCTTACAGTGGACATATTATCACCATCTCTGAATTTAATGGGTATTTGGCCCAACAAGCATAGATTTAGGTAATAAAAAGTAACAAAGAAGAAGCAACAATCTACTTGCTGCTAGAAATTTTGCATTCATACTGAAATGATGTTCTGTAACAATGATGCTTTAATATCACTCACTACTGATGAAGCCTCACAGTTTGGTTATATCAATACTGGAATGCACTGCTTAGCTGCAATCCTAAACTCTTCTGCAGGCTTAGTGGTGGGTTTGAATCTCTGATTTCTTTTTGCACAAGTCCAAGGGTTCACCATAGTGTGGAAAAGTCACACATGATATGGCCACCACCCACTCAGTGTCATCATGTAGGCAACACAAGGCAGGCATAAACTTCCAAAAGTGTTCACTGTCATGGACCTAACTTATTTCATGAAGTTCTTACCAGTGTATTTTGGATGTAGCTGCAAAGTATTCAAATACATATGAAGGCAAGCATCTTTATCAATCCTCAAAAGTTTTCATCCTTCATTCTTGTGTACACACTGTTTTGTAAAGTAGTGAGTCACAAATAGGCACTACCAACTGAGCTGGGCAGAACAGAGAAAAAAAAACTAGTGAAAGACCAATACTTATTAATGTTTGGGATAGTGATCTAGTGTTGGAGAATTTCTGACTATAACTACTGGCCTTGTTTGCCTTAATCTTCTTCAAAGTAAGAAATGTCTGAGCGAGGTATTCTAGAAGGTGCTGCTGGCTCTTACACATTTAACCTTTTGTGAACTGTAGCAAATTTGTTTTGCTCACACAAAAGACAAAAAGAGCACCCTAGAAATCCATCAAAACTTTATGTGAGATTGCTCATGCTAAGCACTATTTTCCTTCAACAAGTGCATCTTATAGTCAAAGTGAAAGATATCAGTACAATCCTTAGTCATCTGGATTCCTCATGGACCGGGCACACACATTACCTGTGGTTCTCCAATTTCAGGTTGCACTTCTCCTACTCTCAGTTATGTTGATATTCTTCCATTTTTTCCGATGCTTTTGTCATGGTATTAACACTTAAGTGTTTCAACCTAATGAGAATAGAAAACTATTTTTTTCAGTTTGCTAACCAAATTAATTTCTATTATTTTCTCCTTTGTATTGGCTTTAAATTCTGGTTTAGTGAACATTTCTTCTAGAGAATGCAGAACAACATGGAGAACTTAACAACAAAACCATGGATCTTTTTGACTCGTTTCTGCTTCTCAGTCAAGTGACAATGTTAAATAGATGAAAAATCCTGACATGTAGATGGATAAGAATATCAGATGAAAAATCCAGTATTTCTTTCTGTATGTGTCACTGGAATTATGAATTTAAGAGGAAATATTATAAACTAGGAATCTTTCCAGGTGCATCTTGGTTTTTGCTCGTAGGTACCGCATTGATATGAGCTGTAATGTTATTTCTGTAAACAATATAATTACTATTTAATAATGCAGTTATCCCATTACTTACACTGTCTATTGAGGGCTAAAATAAAGATCAAAATCACACTGGAATAGAATATTTTTTTTAGGAATGCATGCAGAGTTATATGTTTGTTATATATGCTGTGAACTCTACAGAATTCCCTTCTTCCCTTCTCTCATAAAATTGAAGACCGATTTGTATGTTTCTTTATGAGCCTTCACCAAGAGTATATGGTAGTTCAAATACCTTTTTAGAAGCAAACTATTTACTGCAGGATTTAATTGGATTTTCTAGTGATCCCTTAAACTGTCACTGTTTGAAAGAAGTGAAAGCAGTAAGTGCTTCCAAATAAATCTCTGTGACATACATATGTTTAAAATGCAATAATAGACATCTACTCTATAAGAGTCTATAGAGAAAAACAGGTAATCAAAGTATAAGTATCCTCCATAACAATAAATTTTGCACTGCTGTCTATGCAGTTTGCATCCATGAAGCTTAACATTATTACAGCAAGTTGCCGATGAAATAAAATGCCTTATTAATTTAGCATTTTATTTTCTTATAATTATGAAACTCAGGAATACGTCAGTTTAATTGCAGTATGCAAGGAACATATTTTCTTTCATTATATGCATGTATTATATTCAGTGATATCTCTGACTCTTGCTAGAAGAACTTATTTATCTTACTTTCCATTGAGGAGCTATTACTCAGTGTTCCTTAATATTAAATTAAACTTTGCTATTGACTAAGAGCAATTTTAGATCTGCAGCAATATTATTTAAATCTTTATTCAGGAAAATTAAAATTTCAGGGGTTTGGGTTTTTCCCCTGTATTTATTTTTTAATTTAAAGTGATACCAATTACATTCATTGCATGCACTCCGTGCATTGCATAAGGTAAATTAATATTCTATGACTTTGGTGAAGCCTTCATTCCACCATTCTTAAAAATATGCATTAGAATGTCCGTAAAACTTCTGATCAAAATCTGAAGTTTTGATAAAAGAAATTCATCTATAAAGGTAGAAAATTATTTCATCTAGTTCTAATTAGTAGATATTAACATGCACTTACTATCCTGTAGTCTACCAGGTCCACACCAAGCAGAATACTACTCAAAATGCGCTGTTTGAATCTGATAAACAAAAAAAAATAGATTTTAAACTGCCCAGATCTTCATCTCCATGCAACAGGAAATTAGTATTTTTCTCTGGACTATGAAACAAATTGAACAGCAGCTGGATTAAGGATAGGTGCAGTGAATTGTCTCTCTGAAGCTTTTAAATTCTGTAGTTTTTCTTTTTCTTTGTAAGTAATTAATATTCCTCTAACTTCTCATTTGCATTCATATATGTTTGTCTAACTTCTCATCTGCAAACACTTGTTATTTTCCCCTCCTTTCTTTCCTTTCTCACCACACTCTCTAAAATCTCAGGTAGTGGCCTCTCCCACACCTTCTAAAGCACAGTGCGTTAAAATTGCACAAGGGGAAAAGTAATTTTGTTAGTCTCACACTGAATCTGAGTCCCCTTCATTCAGCATAGGAGCACATGGTTTATGAGCTTTGGGTGAATGCCATGTGAACAGGTGAAAATGGGATTTGAGAGGTGCAAAGAGGGTTTTTGTCTATAACGCATTCATCCCGCAGAGCCCAGCTACAACATCCATAACTAGCACTTTGTAGTGCTAGAAAATTGCTAATAGTTTTTTAAGTGAAGAGAAGAAAAAGAAATAGATGAGAAGTTGCTTGCACCTTAACGTGTCTTAAGTCTTACAGTATTTTTATGTTGGTTTAAATTCTTTTCTTTCTTCATCTTTCCTTTTCCACAGGAAATGGAGCTCATTTTTAATATCAGTAGGGTACGTTTATAGTATCAATATGATCTCCTTCCAGGGCCTGCACTAGCCACCACACAAAAAAGTGGCTGTTGAGCATTGTTGGGAGCACTCACTATTATTCAGAGCATGGAGAAATATCTGCTTAAGTACCTTGCTACTAGCATTAAGAAGCGAATTCAGCAAATTTCAGAGACTGCAAGAAAATATTATTTACCTTTCTACAGTGATTAACACAATGCCACAGATATTAAGAAGAAAATTAAGAATTTTACAAGAAAATTCAGAATTTTCAATGTTTTTTTGTGACCATGGTAAAAATTATGATGAGTTATCTATCAGAACATTGCAAAAATTGCACTGAAAACAAGGGAGGAAATTAGTACTGGGATTTTCTATCAAATTCTAGAAAAAATTTCAACTCCTACATGGAACATTTAAGCACAATTATTTTATTATATTGACAAGTTGATAGTTTTGGGGTTATTAAAGCCTTCTTGGTCTGTTATGCTTGACACAGAGGAAGTCCAGACAATTTTAAAATTTTCTATCTTTTCCACTTCTAGCTCAGAGCAGCCAGCCATACTCTCACATGACAGAAATGCAAAATATTAAACATCCTGTTAATGCGTTACTCTTTAAAATAGAAATATGCACACTTCATGTCCTTAGAAAAGAATATAGATAACCTAAGACTAAAACACATCAGGATAGCTTACATCAATTAAAAATATCTTAGCCAAGATCAGCTTCACTAAGCTTGTGCCATACTACATATAATTCACATATAATTCATCTATATATTCACATATAATTCATATAACTACATATAATTCATCCATATTCTTTTCATAGTGTATCAATGAATGGTGGTTGTATTAGGAGTAATAACTTTCAGTAGAAAACAGAAATAATACAGCTCTTCCAAGCAGAAATATCTGAAAACACAGTGTAAACTGCAAAAAATCTCCACTGATCTTAAGAGCTAGATGGTACTCAGCTCCTGTGGTTGGAGTTTGGAATTTATTGTTTCACGCAGAAGTCCAGCTCCTGAGGAACCATCTCCTTACCCAGTCAAAGGTGGACACTGGGAAATTTACAATCCTGATTTCTCTGTGTTTACACTGGTGAATTCAAGTGCTCCAATCAATGTATAATCACCCCAGTCTTTTTTTTTTTTTTTTGGTGTGAGGAAGAGGAGAATCTACAAATGGTCAACATTTCTCCCAATTTTCTGGTGCAGCAGGTCACATCATTAGGCGTGCTCTTTGTCTGCGCAAAACCATGACCAGGTGAGTGAGGCTCCTTTTGGGAGAAGCACAGTAAAGAGACACAAGGATATGTAGCAAATCCGTGTTAGCAGCGAAGGAGGTGCCCAGAACCCCTGAGATGGGCAGCAAGCCTCAAGTGCAGCCCCCAAACAGAAGCCCTGAAGCACTCGGAGTCACCAAGGCCAGCAGCTCTGCTGTTCTGGGAGCAGACCCAGGCCAAAGACAAATCACAACTCCTGCGATTGCTCTTGTCGTCACAGAGCTAGAGAAGCCACAGACCATGGTGGGAGACCAGAGGAAGTCTTGCTGCTGCACAGAGCAGGACGGGCAATCTGTGGACTACATGCTGCAGAGAAGGCACCATTGAAAACAAAGGAAAAGGAGAGAAGCTGGATTATAGGATCCATGAGTTATATAATAAATTTGGCTTCTAGAGATACAGGTTTTAAAATCTGTGGTCATTTTAGGGAATACAATTTCTTTTAGCTATAGAGGAAATAAAACTATCTATTTTGTTTAAAGGGCAGACTTTTCATTGCCAACAAAGCTTTTTGAAGGCAGTTGTCATGCCAAAGTACTGGGATGAGTTTAGATCTTTGTGCCAGTGGTTAAACAAGGTAGTAGTTGTAAAAATGGGATGCAAATCAAATTTGTTTCGCCCCAATAAAAGCTAATGGAGTGCTGAGAGAAATATTGAAGGACTAAAAAAAAAAAAAGTAGTCCCTAGTTATTACTAATTATTACTTCTGGACTAAGAGATGTTAATTAGCAATTTTTATACCTGTTTAGTACTAACAGAATATTTGGTCAGAAATAGATCTTCAGTTAACTACTGCTAGTGAAACCTTACCATGGATTGTCCCTTCTTGAACTATCAAGGGACAAATCTCCAAATTCAGAAAAATCATGGGCAGATAAACAGGGTTTTTTATGATCATAAACTTTTTAGTGGTTTGATTTTTCTGAAGTGTCATTATTTCTCACAAAAGGACGAAAATCAACAAAATAATGTATATTTGCCCCAGAAAGTTCATTGTGATGTCCCCTTTTAGAAGACATTTTATAAGTGAATCACATTTATATTTATAATTTTTATGCTTTATATTTATTTGTTTTGTATATTATAAATATTTTATTAATTACAATATATGTTTTATTATCATTATTATTTAAATTAATCACAGGCTAGGTGCCTCATAGACCATGTCTTAAGAATTGGAAACTGTAATAGGTATTATTTTTTCCTCCCTTCAAATGTGAAACTGTGCTCAGGGTGTTGGCCAGGGTCATGGTCACATTCTGCTTCTCTCTGGTAGGGTGAATATTTAAGTAGCCCACAAAAAGTAGAGCAGCTTTGGCAAGAATAATACAGTGTGCTCAAACTCAGACCGCATGGGTCAGGCTTTCATGGCTTTTGCCTCAGGAACACAGGCTCCATATGGAAGAGAAAGACATTACAACTAGGTTTTCCATAGTTTGAGTAGGAAATCTTACCCTGAGGTGTTGACACAGAGCTGTATCAATGCTTGCATGTCATTTCCTCAGTTGAAGCCAGAGCTCTGTGGATCTGTATGTACATTCCCCTACCTATGTATACATATTCCAAATATCAGTGTGTGTGTGTGTTCCCTGTGAAATTGTCTTTCATACAGCATGACTCTAGAGGTAAGAAAGGTTATAGGGGTCTAAAATAATAAGCAGAGGCAATAACAATAGAAGAGGTATAGCAATAAAAACTGACAGAAGAAAAAGTAAAAAACCAAAGATAAGAAGAAAAAAGACAATGATTAGGAAGAAAACTTTGATGGTCTGTGCAAGAGAAAAGTGAGACATATCCTACATGGAGTCATTTCCATCAGGGTTAAAATATTAAGAGGCTGAAAGTAGTAGTAAATATACTTATGGTCTCTTGTGGATCTGTTACTTTTGACAGAATTTAACTTCCTAAGAAATAAAATATATTCACTTCTATTTAAGTACATAGAAAAACCCATTCCTAAAGGTGTCACACTGCTTTGATTTTTATGACTTGATGCATTCTTGTCATTCTCAGCAAGCCTGAAGTTACTGTGCCACTCATCCATCCACTGCTCAGTAACTTTGAACTTGTCATGTAAGAGAAATTCATCACCCATAGAAAGATGTCACAAGGTGTCAAGCCACAGATATGTCTTTCTTATCCTTTTGCTGCAAATGAGATTCCACTGTCAAGATGATAGAAAGTTCGAGGTGGAGGTGTCTAGCAAAATGTCAGAACCTCAGTCACAGTGAGTTAGCACCTGTATTCACATCTGAATTGAGCTCTGGAGAGGGTAAGACTTGAAATCAAACTAAGGACCAACTTTTCAAACATCCTTGATCATCTCCTACTCTTAGGTAAATGGCAGCAGGTTGATTTTCTACATCTGCCAACACAGAGTTCTGCAATGCAGCTTGAAGAATGTTTCTGTACATTCTTCTGTGACACAGAACCTCACATATAGTCTGTGAGGAAAAGGTTAGGCTTGAGGTCTCAGAATACCTCACTTCCAATTCTCTCTTAAGAGACTGAGAAAAAATCTGGGTTTGATGTTTATTTTTATTCAGTCTGGAACATAAGCAGAAATGTAACTTAATGAAATATAGATCCTTGCTAGTCATGAATTAAATAGTGGGGAAAATAACAAAAAAGAGAGAAACTGGGAAATGGAGAGGTGAATGAGAGCAGGAGGAGTTTCTCAAAGATGGAAAATTGTAAAAGATGGATGAAAAATATGAAGTAAGGTTCTCTTCCAATGTAAATATTTAATTCTTAGATGCAAATATATATGTGAGGGGTGTGCTGTATCTAAACACAATGGGGAAAGCTAGTGTGTAAAGAAAAATGGACAAGGACAGAAATAAGAATGAAAAAGGAAAAGTAAATTTCAAAGTTCAAATAATTTTTTTCACTGCCTTGGTTAAGAAAATAGATTTATTTCTGTGCTCATAATGGAGACAGAGGTAGCCTGGAAGTCATGAAGTTACATCTTTTGAAGGCAAATTTCTAGTGAAACCATGGTGAATTAGAAGGATCAGCACATACTAGCTTCCATCCCCCAAGATTGTTTGAAAAATAACTGTGGGGTACTTTACTGTTTTTACATAGGAAAAACCCTAGAAATATACTTTTGTATGAGTTCATGACGGCACATTTTTATAAAAGTAGAGAAAAATTCTGAAAAAATATCAGTTCTGATAAGTAGCTAAACTATTATCTTCCAAATTGTGAGCTTAAGCAGCATAATAGTGACTCTCTCCCACAGGGAATAAAGGAATTAATTAAGGTTTAGTTATTAAGAAAAAGTAGCATGCTGGCACAGTTTTATATCTTTGTGAATCTTATAAATCATGTTTATGAAGACAATAAAAAGTTATAAATGGTTACTGCAGTGCAGACTGGTCCATGTCAGACACTCAGTATGTCAACTTTATTTCAATGGCTAAGAAAGGTAATAAAATAAGAAATTGTAATATATGTAACTTATTGTGAACCAAACAATGGTTAATGCAAGGTCAAACAATACTTGTCAGCAGCTACATCAGTTGTGTTTAGAAAAATGCATAGATAAAGATATTTTATAAGGAATTTTGGACCCATATTCCTAACCTATCTTTTGTGTCACAGATTATTCATAGAATGTACATCTAACAGTAATGTCTGAATTGAGAGAAACTTTTATGATCTGTCACTTGATCATTTTTGACAATGCCTTCTGTTGATTTATTATAGACAGTAATTCAAATCATCTTCATGATTAGCACTCCTAACTTTTCATCATATTAATGCCAGTCACTTTCCTTCAAGAAAATAATGACAACTTGTTACTGCCTATCATCCCTTCATTTTCCACCAGCTAAGTAGTTATTTTGACTTGGGAAAAGGTTAAAAAAGATGAAACTGTGGCATCATAGGTATCCTCACTTTTAGTGTTACTGTATCTAGTGCCTCTAAAGAGTATGGGCTGATACAGTACTGACTCAGGCTAAATCCCTGTGGGAGTACTGTTTGGCTTCTGTACCAAAAGGAACGTGTGCTTTCCCAGAATTGAGAAATTATGTCTGCTTATTGAAATGATGGGCATGTGAGAAATTCCAATAATAGTAATTTTAATTCAGTAGTGAACTATGGGAAAGATGAGAGAGTACCCTGATATAGCTTGTAACTGGTTTTCTCTAACTTCACTGTTGTCATTTCAGAGAAAATTAGTTTTCATCTTGAAAATTGATATGTTAAGCACATGAATTAATTTTGAAACATACAGGTTCCTTGTTGGTACTATAGATATAAATGATTTCTCTGTGGCACCAAGAAACAGGACTGTCTCTTAACTCTTTTTGGAGGATAAAGGACCTGATACTATGTGTTGTTTTAGCATTACACTTTAAAACTTAGTGCTAAACCATGTTTTTCTTGGACCTTTCAGTGCTTTTCCAGTTGTGTTTTTTGGTTCATTGATTGGTTGATTGTTTGGTTGGTTTGGTTTAATTTTTTTCCTCTTCTTCTTCTAGTTTTGCTCTCTTTTAGTTTGTCATTATTATTAGAAAGCTGTACAGCATTTCAGGTTACAGACTTAACTTGCTTTTTCATTTGCTGTGACTCATTTCCTTACTTTTTTCCATGGTTTTGTCCCTGAAAAATCTCCTTTACTTTCATGAGCTTTCTTATTCAACCTCTCTTGGTAAATGATATAATTTTACAGAAGATTTAAGGTCTCTTTGTTTCCATTGCAAATTCTAATCCATCTATATCACCTGGGGCTGCCAGCTCCTTGCAGCTCTCTCTTTCTATTCAGATTGAAGTCTGCACCCATACAGGTGACATTAGGTACCTCATTAAAGCTTTTACAGGTGCATCTTCCTTGTCAAGGAGGTGCACAGTCTGTTGGACAGAGCTAAACTCCTGCGGGTTCACCTCAGACCTAAGCCACTTTGCAGCTGCCTTCTACCCATCCCCATCCTGCTTTTTATGTATATATGTATAAAAATAACATTCTATTATCAGTGTGCACAATCTTCTTCCACTCTTAACCAAAAAGTCTGATATTTAAACATAAAAACGCTTCATCTAGCCAAGAAAGGAAAAAAACCATGAAAACAAAAAACATGAGAGATGTAGAAATAGACCGTCTAATTCAGCAAATCTTCTGGGCCTTCTCAGAGTGACATTAATAAAAACCTTTGTCAAAACACAAAATAATTCTCAGGTAGAGAAAATAATATCCATTTATGGCTTCCAGCTGCTGTTAAGATAGCTGAACTCTGAAGTAAACAGTTTTGAGTCATCCTATTCTTTAGACTGAAACCAATATCAAATTACTAATTTAGAACCAGTTTTGTATGCTGAAAAATTCATTTGGTGCTGGCCTTTCTCTGTTATAATTTGCAACAGACTTCTGGGCCATGACCTCATAACAAGAAATGTTCTTGAATCCTAGCTGGCAACTAAGCTCCAGAGAGTATCCTCCTTGTGTGGTGGGGAAAAGAACTGGAAAAGTGTGAGAAGCTCATGGACTGGGATGCAGAGAATGTTTAACAGGTAGAGCAAAAATCACATACATAAGCGAAGTAAAAAGGGATTCATTTATGCCTTACCTTGGGCAGGTAGAAATTCATCCATCTCCAGGAGAGCTGGTCAGCATCACGCACAATGGTAACTTGGGAAGACTAACACCAGCATTCCAAATGTTCCCCTCTTCCTTCCTCTTCACCCAGTTTAATGTGCTAAGTATGACCATTCCATGTGGTCTGGAATACTCCTTTGGTCAGCTGGGGCCAGCTGTCCCAGCCATGTCCTCTCCCAGTCCTTGAGGACCCCAGCCAGTCCCTGCCTGGGTGTGGTGAAGAGCAGAAAAGGCCTTCTCAACGTTTTTGAGTTTCCAATACTGTTTCCTGGACAAGTCCTTAAACAGCCTGCATGGCAGCTACTGTGAAGAAAAGCAACTGTGAACAAAAGTATCCCAGCCAAAGACAGCACAATAATTAGGCAAGAAATGTATAAAAGCTACACTAAATTCTAAATTCTCAAACACCTTGTAGGCTCTGCACAGTGTTCTAATCTAGTATTTTTTAAGGTCTGAGATTCATGCAATTTGAAGCAGAATTGCCCTGAACTCTTGACAGAATCAGGGACAAGAGATCACCTGAAAAGAGAGTATCAACAGGAAATAAAATATAGCAGGACACTGTCTGCAGAGGCTCGTGACCTAACTCCTGGAAAGCTGAAACATGCATTGCAAGTCATTGCATGGTAAGAAATAAAGAACAAAAATATAGTGATTATTTCAGGGCCACCATATTTTTATACCTGCCAGTAGAATACACAAGCAATACAAGAGTGTTCTTCCCTTTTGATTTACAGCAAGGTTAGTATTAGTGTTTTTATGGGAAAACTGCTCCCAAGCACAGTCAGACTGTGAGAAGAATACTACTTTAAAACCATAGTGGTTTGTTTTTCTTTTTCTCTAGCACAGAAACAAGGTATCTTTCCCCTGTTTTAAAGCTTTGCAGAAGATAATTGCAAAATTGTTTAAATGATAGCTCCTCTGCTTTATCTCTTGTGGATTTTCTCTCTCCTTCCTCTGTGTCTTCATTTGTCATGTTTTCTTCATTTTCCAACTGGTTCTTACACAGAACAGCTCTGCACTATCCCAGCTTAGTTCATCTTGTATCTCCATGGTCTCTGCCATGACAATGCAAAGCTCTTCAGGGACTTTAAAATCACAAGTAGACTATGCCTTTTCTTTACTAATTGCCTGCTGTAGAATAAAAGTTATCAGAAAAGAAACCATTATTTCTGCTTTTCAGAGAGTGCCTTACAAGTCTCTGAAGACACTCTCTGCTTCTCTTTTCACATGTTTACTATACAGCAATAGTTGGAAACATCTAGTTTCACTCTTGAGATACAAAATCCAAAAAGAGCAACCTGCACATCTCCCACAGGCATCGTTTTTAGACTATAAAGTTAACGCTTTCCTGTGTTTTTCTGAGAATGATAAATGACTTTCTTTGTTGATGCGTGTCAGTTGGTGTGAAAAAGAAACATTGTAAATAAAAAAGTTGATTGTATTTCATTTTCCGCCATCAGTTGGGGAACATGATTCCCTTATCCATCGGTTTTCCTAGCTCCCAAGCCCAGAGATCAATTTCTCTTTTTCAAGCTTCTGCCTCAGAATTTTTACACTTTAAATGACACAAGCCGTTGGGCCAAACACGTTGGGCCAAAATTCATCAGCAGTGAACAACTGTATATTATGTAACAGAACACCCCCACAAGCAAATAAACACCAACAAAGGCCACAAAACAAAACACAAAAAAATTTCTGGTTTACTATTTAAAACAAAAACAAAAAACCAAACAAAACCAAAAAACCCCAAACAAAATAAAAAACCAAACAAACAAAAACAAAAAAAAGGAAGGAGCAGGGGGATAGTGTCTTAGCATCTCTCCCTATGCAAAAATGTCTTTGCCTTTCTGTGTTATTTTCTACCTGCAGCGATTCCCTTTGGAACAGGCTAGGGGTAAATGCTGGCTCCTTGGACATCACAAGAGATGTTTGTTCATGCTTGGTTTTTAAATAGAAACTCCATAAATCACTTGACAAGTGGAAGGAAAGCAGCAGCTTGTTCCTTCTCCAATAAGTAACTTTATAACTGACTTGTGAGAAGTGCAGTCTTTTAGTGGCACTTTAAGTGAGCTGCCAGAAGTCATTTGGAACAATGTGCATAAGAAGGGTATTTGAGTTGCCTGAAAAATACCACGAGGCTCTTTTCTTTTTCAAAGTACTGATCACAATACAAACTCCATCCAAACCATCATGTCTAAACTGACCAAAAATCCATGTAGTTCTCACTGGGGAGGGGAAATGCAGGAGGAAGGAAGGCACTGCCGTGTGTGGGTCGAGAAGGTCATGAATGTGACAGTGGGGTAAAGGTGGTACAAGGGTATGTGGCTGGTACAGCAATGCTGGTTGGAATGGGTTGGAAGAGAGGAAATGTGTACAACTGCCTGGAAGAGCCAGGGAAGATGATATGGCCCACCTAGTTTTGGACAAACCTAAACAATAGCCTCGAGAGAAGAAAGTCCTTCTGGTGCCAGAAGTTATAGGGGTTCCAGTCAATACAAGTACAGTCCCTGAGGGAAAGGTTGCACAGTCAAAAAGCAATTGCTTGCGTCTTGCCAATGAATAAGCCTAAGGGACAAAACAAAGGAATATACTTGATCCAATTCAGGTCTGTAAAAGCAAATGATAGCTATTGGTGCTTAATGCAAAAGCCGCTGCAAGTTTCCTTTTTATAGAAGAAGTAATGGCTTTAAGATTGAAACTCAATTGTCTTTTGCCAGAAAAGATTTTAAGATGAACAAGGGTGAGAGAAAGATTCTGCCTGTGGCTTTTAAAATGAAAGCCTGAAAAGAAACTTATTTACAAGATCTTCTCTGAGACTGCAAAATTTTCTAGCTTAGTTTTGGTGAAGTTTTTTATATTATATCTTAAAATAATTATTTAAATAAACTTTCTGCTAATCTAGGCTATAACTTTTCCATGAAGTGGTGGAAGAGATCTGAAAGAAAATGAAACAATGAGAACACCCTGTGATTCGGTGAGATAGTCCTCTTAAAAAGTATCCTGCTCTGGGCATGAATGTTCTCCTATTTCTCATCTCTGAGGTGAGGTGCAGACATGACATATCTCTTTCTCTGCCTCTTTGCTGACTTAGGGGAAGGAAATCTTGGTACATGACCTAGCAGGAAGCAGCCAACAGCTTAAACAAGCCATTGTGTGAAGATATTTCAAAACAGGACTTCTGAGTCTGTTGAAAAATGCTCATGTCCCACGTTACAGGGGTGACCATCCTTGCCAACCCATACTACAAGACTTAGCTGAGATTTCAATAAAGCCTTGTCTTTTTATCTTGCCTAAGGTGACTGAGAATATCCTGAACTTGTCCAGCTCCAAAGTGGACTCTCTTGGACTATTTCCAACCTGTAAATTGGAGCAAAAGAGGTATCTTGAATAATAAACATTTTATTCTGTGTGATGTGGAAATACAGTTGCCAGATATTTGGGTTTTACTTCATTGCTGCTGTCCACAGAGTGAGTATGAAGTGCAGTGAACTTTATAATATCATGTTTCTTTGACAGAAATGTCCTTGCGCTACTGAAGGAATTAACAGACCCTGGCAGGGATAGGGTAATACAACAATTCTCTGATAGCAGAAGAGTTACCAGGAAGAACACTGGAAAAATTAATTCCATGGGTTTTGCATATTTTGTGCCTTTGCAGGTGCTCTTAGATTTCATTTGAACTTAGAATGATTGCCCTTGTGGTGCTGGGTAAAACATCAGTAAACATTGGTATTGACTTCACAAGGAGGTCGTATTGAGATCTAGGTTATTTATTGCTGCACTAAACACTGCTCCTTTCATTTTGTCCCTAGCAAGCTGCTTGATAAAGTTTATTTCTCTTTCTGCATTGAATGTGACCTTTCCTGCAATGTAATACCAGTTTGCATTTTTGCAAGTGAAGTCCTACATATGTGTGTGAAAAAAACCCCATTCAAATGCCCGTCTGCAATCATTTAGTGCTGCAGTGCTCAACTTCTACTACCTTTAGTAAGTGTAACACTTGTAGGTGGTTTGGGTAGAAATCATAAGGCATTAATGCTCCCCGCAGCCCCCAGCAGAAGAGCCCCGTCATGTCTCTGTGAGCACAGCATTGCCAGATGCCATATTCATCCTCTAGTCTGTGATACACAAGAAATTAGTTTTTCACATGGCTTGTGGATAACAACATCCAGAGGAGGGCTAAAGGGGACCAGAATAACTGTAGAGTAGGAAATAAATGCCAAACAGCAAAACAAAATGTGCTACCATTTAATTGTCAGAAGGAAAGCAAATGTTTCCAATATTTTATAATAATCTTGTATTAATAGGCAGCCTGTGGGCTCAGAATAAATGACCTAGTATTTTTTCCTAAATAACAGATAAACATTCAGCTAATAGAATGTGATTTAGTCCTATGAATAAAAAGATCTCATAGATTTCCTGTAACCAAAGGTAATTTCCAGAGGAATTATTCTTGACAGAAACATGTCATCTTTAATTTTGAAATAAGATTCTGATCTTAATTGGTAGATTCTATTTTTGCCAGAGAAAGTTGTTTTCTTAACCTTTTTTCTTCAGTGTTTTCTCATTATCTACTGGGAAAAAAAAGATTTTTTTATTTGTTTATTTGCTTGTTTAGCCACTCAGGAGAAAAGTATCTTATTACAAAATGTTATAGATGTGAACAAGGGTTCTCTTCAAAAGAACAATTGAAATGAAGTTTTTTGAGAGGGGCTTCTTGTGCTTAGAAACTACTTTGCCAGTGTCATCAAATCTGAGTAATTTAGAATGCAGCAGAATATCAGTTAAAGAAAAAGGCAACCATTTTTCATGAACGTATAAACGCTGTCCTCCTGATTATATATTTTGACCTGATTCTTGAAATTCTTTATAAATATAATTTTGTTCTGATTTTTGTATTCAGGAGCTCAATACTATTCCAAATCTCACTGTGATACGCGTTAGAATTTACCACTCATCTGGCAGTTACAGCATGAAGCTCCATGGTTGCAAACTTTTTCATATTAATTCAGCCTGAAAGCAGAATTTGACCTTATTTTAATGAAGATTTTCCTGAACACTTACAAATGTTGTCAAAATAAAGATTTTTAAACATCAGTTTTGATCATAAGTATCCTAACTCTCTTTCCATACATTGTTGAACAGTGAGAATAGTCACTTCTCTTTGCACATCTCACTGTTCTAAGCCATAAGTTTATTGGTTGAGAGATCTTTGGTTCTATCTGAATATCAAAAAATCAGAAATATACTGTCTAAAGTGTTTGGGATTTGTTTGTTTAGGTCTTTTGTTTGTTGCTGTTTATTTTTCTATGTTTAAGCACAGTGAGCTTCTGACTGAATTAAACCAAGTCTGACATACTTTAAATTGTAAATCTGCTCTGAATTCTTTTATCAGCATGAAACTAGAATCATGAGACCGCCAGAGTGGCTGCATCTTCAAAATTAGGGAATATCAAGATTTCTAAGACTGTTATTCTACATCGATAGGAAATTTCTGAAATAATGGCACAAGACCTCTAGCTGGGGGTTGCAGTGGAAGTAAATTAATGCATGTGAAGCCATTGGCACATGCTCTGTGCTTAGAGATCACAATTATTTTTCAAGTTTTATGAATGGCCTTGAAGTGACTGCTGACACTGGAAGTAGAAGAATACTAATGAATTTTATGTATTTGCCTTCAGACAAAGATATTAATCAAAATTACATTTTTTAGATGTGCACTGTTCTTGCAATTATTCTTCCAATTTTTTTAATAAAATACGTTCTTTTTTCAAACCGTAAACAAAATTACTGGTTTCATAGAAATATTTTGTTGTTCTTTGTAGTGACCAGTATCCAGTTTTCTGAGTTCAGTCTTCAGAGATACTAGATACTTAATCCCTTGTTAAGTAGCTTGTTCATGGAGTTTTTTTCCCCTTTACATATGCTTGTATATGCTTGCTAATTAGGAAAAAGTCAGAAGGGTAACTGTGTGCAATGAGTCATAAAGTTGAGTATTATAAAATACCTAAAAGAAAAAAAAATATAAATAGCTGAAAATAGTATCTATCGAGTGAAATCCAGTCTGATTTGGAATTTGCAGTTTTGGTATTGTCAATGGAAATATGTCTGCACTGCCTGACCTGAATTGTCCCTAGGACATACAATCACAGAATTTTGGTGTTGGATCTCTATATTACGTGAATGGTGAAATATGATGTACTAATTGTCTTATCATTACTTAGTAAAAGGATAAACAGACTATTAGAAAGAAAAGAAAACTTGTTAGGAATTACAGCACATTTTCTGGGATCTTCCAGTTATGTCCAGGGTGAGAGGATGCCCCAGAGCCTCATGTCTTCTCCCAGTAACTGCAAGTTTCCTCTCATGAAAATAGAACGAATTACAGAAAGTAGAAGAATGAGAGAGAAGAGAAAGAGGTGGGTATATTAATGACAATGGCCAGTTTGTGGGGTGGTAGGCACAAATTTCTAGAGGAACCAAAGTGAAATATAGTGAAAGAAATTTTCTAAATTAACCACAAACACACTGCCACAGGACAGTTGTGTGAAAAACATTTAGAAGGAGTGAAAAACTGTTGTTTGTTTCACAAGAAATGTTGCCCTGGTAAGAAGAGATATTAAAATTATACTGTGTGCTTTGATAGAAATAATGATACAGAATGGTGCCCCAGGGCATGAGTTCAATATGAAGTGATGTTGGCTAGAAAGAACGTGCCCCTTTGGGCACATAGGATTTTGAAATCCTCACTCATGAAAGATTTTTTTACATTTTCTTTAAAGTGTTTGCTACAGGCTCAGACAGAGTAAACCAAACCATGTATCTAGTGGTTTGTGCTACAGAAACACCTGATTTTGTGTCTCCCAAGTAGAAACAGATTGGTTTTTTACTTTCTCTTGAGATGTGAGCACCTTTATAAGGAGATTTCAGTTGTACTTAATTTTTGAACCTCCTGATATATCAATATTAGGTGAAACAAACTCCAGCTACTATTGTGGAAAAAAAAGAATGGGACATTTGCTTGAGCTTTTTTACATTTTCCCATAAGATTCTGAGCTAAGAAATACAGTTTCTTTTGTCTGATTTTAAAAATGCCTTTATTTTTGTTAACAGAGGACTGGACAAAATCTCTGTTAAACACAGAAGTCCCTGTCTATCTTACTTTAGTACTGACACATAGTAAAGGTCTACTGAGAAAATTTACATTGTACTGCACTAGTTAATTTTATTACTGTCCTAAGTTTGCAGACATTTGTACATTGTTCTACTGTATTAATCAAAGACAGATTCTTATAGACACACACAAAAAACATGAATTTTGGAGTTTTTTTACATTTATTCCTCTTATTTTCATTTATGAGGAACATTTCATTATTCACTGACATCTCATAGGCCTAGGTATGTTTCCTGCAATAGAAACAAACATGTACATACAGTGTGTTTCTGCTGTGGTCCTTTAATCAGGCAGTTGTTCTTACTGCGTTGTTCGGGTTTTTTAGTTCAGAGTTCAATTTATATCCCACAATAGGATTTTCTTCGTCAAATCAATAGAATATTGATATATATTGAAAGCAAATTTATGTGTCACATCACTACCGTTAATGGAAAGTGTATTTGATAATAATGCTAAAATATTTAACATTAACACATTTTTAATATGAGAATTTTTAAGAACTGTATTTACTTACTAAATCAACAAATACTTTCACCAACTTTCCAAATTATTTTGACACTGGAATACTCAAGACTTTAGCTTTATCATTTAGGTCAGAAAAGGAAAGCATCTCGTGATTAATTTGCAGATGACATTATAGTAATCAGAAGTAGTTACGCAAAACAACCAACTTTTTCTCATATAAAATAGGCTCTTCAGCATGTGTCCTTTTAGATTCAAAGCTAACTGAATCATCAGGATCCATATTTCATCTTCAGTGTTTGTTCAGAATCCTACATACAGGAAAATACATTAGTATTTCTTTAAAACTTAACAACCTGAGAATACTTGCAGTTTTTTCCCCTCTCCCTTCCTTCTGCTGTCCTCTTCCAATTGATTTTTCCCCATTTTTTTGCCAGTCTTCCATATTACTCTCTCCAGTTTTACTTTTTGTTTTCTGGTCAGTTGGAAAATCCTCATATCCAAAACCCATTGCAAAATTTTTTGACAAAGTGAACAAAAGTTGCAAGAGCTTTTTTGACAAATGAGCAAAAATTGCTGTTCTCTCCAACTTTGCCCCTGGATCACACTGTCTGCCCCCCTCATTCACTATGAGGAATAGTTGTTCCACAACTTCAGCCCAATGAAAACAACAACCTGCATCCATTGATTTTTTTCTAGTTTGTCCAAAACTGTTGGACAAAGGTTCATGATCCATGATAAATTTGACACATGATGCATATGGTATCTCTTCCAGCTATGCCTCTGATTTTCTTCCTACCTGTATCTTTACTCATCTTGATAGCCATTAAAATTATTTTCTGCTTTATTTCCTCTTCTCCCAAATAAAGGAAAAATTGTACTGTTTCTGTGATGTCAATGTTCATTGTATTAACATTTTGTCAAGTGTAGATTTATCCTGTCACTCTGTTTAGCCACAGTGATGATTCAATTAAAAAAAAGTTCAAAATCTAGTTTTACAGAACTTAATCTTGATAAATGGGTATTTGGTTGGAAGTAATTTTTTTCTAATTTTGGTTTTATTACTGTATTAAGTGGAATAAGGAGTCTGCTCACTGGATTCTACACTTAGGCATTTATTTATTCTATGTGAAATGGGTTTCAGTCTGTAAGTTATGAGCATTATTAGTACACAATTGTACAAGTGGCCTGCAGTTAACATGATGAGCAACTTCTAGGGTGAATTCTATTTCAGGAACTATACAGCACTATTTAAAATGTGACATTTTAAAATATTTTTTTACTATCCTGTATGTTCCTTGAAGAAAGACAAACTCTTAACTTTAGCTAAAATGCTGGATTGCTTGATTTGAAGTTCTTTGAATCAGTAAATATGATAGATGTGTAAGGGGACTAGAGACAAAATGTCTTTAAATCTTCTTTTATTTCATCATGTACTATCTAGTTCTCTAATGTAGATGCTTTTCTTGCCCCATAGAGTTCTCAGTGCCTGTTGCAAAACTATCACTCTGTACCTCTGAAATAGTTTTTTCTGACCTTTTCTGTGGAAAGATTTTCTAGAAAGACTATTAAAATTCAATGGATAAATGTGTCCTCTGAAAGGTACGCTGGTGGTCATGCACACAATCTAATATCCCTTAATGATAAATTATGGTGAATGGAATGGCAATAATCCCACAGGCTAATTATAGCCCATCTCACTATATCTGACCCAGAACCATCTTCTGAAAGGCATTTCTTCTACTGAGATGAAAGGGATACTGCAGAGAATAACCATGTTGGTAAATACACATTTCGGCAAATACCTTCTGCTACCCCAGCTTGTGTAGCAAATGGCTCAGCAAATAGTTTTACAGGTGCAATAACTTTCTTTTCAGAAGCCTTAATTATCTTACAAGAAGGCAGAAATCCTGTTTTACCTTCACACTTACATGTTTCATGCATTTTCCGTATATTTAAGCTGTGAGTTACTTCTTGGACTCTGCTGTAAGTTCACAGTTGTGAGTTCTGCATGTATTTAATGATTGCAAGAGTTGTCTCCCAGAGTTTTCAGCTAGGTTGCATTGATATGGAGTTTAAGCTGTGTAGTCTGAGGCTGGCAAAGGAGTCAAGTCTCTGCCAACTATTCTGGTCCCAGAATAATTTACAGGTCTGATTCATCATAGGTCTTATCTTTCATCTCAAAGCAGGAGATTGGACCATAACTATGCCAAGGAAATTCTCACCTAGGAAGATATATTGTGCTTATTTTTAAAGTATACTATAATCTCAAATACTGTATTCAATATGTAACTAGCAGTTTCCAATTCCCTCTTTCACCACCATTGTTCTTGTTAGTTTTTATGACCTAACCAAACATAAACAAACCAGTAAATTTACACCAGGGACAAGAAACTTCCAGAAAGTGCATAGTATTGATAGACAACCTTCAAACGCTTTCTGTGATCTTTACATGGTTGTGCCTTCTGGATGATGTGAACATTTCAGGAAATATTTCGTAGACTTCTTACTTCCACCTACTCCTTCAGTGCGCCCTTTTGTCTGGTTTAACTCATCTTTTTTAATTCCAGGAAGGAGGAGAAGCTGGGGAGGCTCAGTCTCATAGGTGCTCATTTCCTGATCCTCCTTCTGCATGTCCACTTCATTACAATTTTCTTCTGATTATTTAATCAATTTATGGCCTTCTCTTTTCTCCCCTTTTTCTGTCCCTCAGCTGTTGATGGCTCTGATGCTGCTCAACCTAATGGATTTTCCTGTTGTGGTTTTACCAGTTAGGTTTATGTTTAGCAAAAGGGAATAGTGAAAAGTTGTGTGTTTTCAGCAATCCAACCGTTTCCAAAGGTGTGGTTACATGTCACACAAGGTCCCTGCAGCGAGGTCCTCTGGTGACAAGTGAGGAGTGAGCAAGGCATGGTGAAACCCACACTTGTGACTCTCTGATCACACTGTGCCTCTGCCTGGATCACTGCACTAAAGCAAAGCTACTGCTGGGCTTCCAGGGCTCGTGAGCCACCAGGCTACCCTAAGCCAGGCTCAGGACTTTGATCCAAGTCTTGGGGCAGTTCTGCTGTGAAGCTCTCTGCAGAAAGCAGTCCTTGCTCCTTCTGTTCTCTCTCCCTTTTCCTCACTAATTGTTTGCGAAAACAATAGTGAAGTCGGTTATTTGAATTCTAACGGTTTTAGAACTAAAATTTTATGTATATTTGATATAATTAGATAGTTTACAATTAAGTAGTATTTTTAAATTCAAATTATTTTTAACCATGTTAATTAATTAAAATCTTAATTTCTTCAGAGCAAAACTCCTAAAACTTTTGCTGGATCCAAAACCTGTTGAACTCTGTAGAAAGGCTAACAAACTCAAGCATAATTTAGAAAAAAATGTTGAGTTTTTTTAGTTAGAATGACTGACAAAGTATTATTAACATCTTTATGCTCATGTTTGCTCTCTCAAAGTAAAGTAAAGTGAGCTTGATGGAAATTTTTAGCAAGAACAGTAAGATTTTAAGCAAATATTGCATCTTTTTAGTGTTAAGATTATTTTCAATTATTGTTTTGAAATATTCACAGTGGAAAAATGCAAAAAAAATCCTGATACGGTTTAAGTTTATCCCAGCATTTCCACAAACTTTAACATAAGTAAGGTTGTGTTGCCAACTCTAAGACTTATATTTAACCTCTCAAGGTACCGCCATAAAAACACACTACCATGTCTTAAAAAAAAAATCATAGTTATTTTTCTTCAGTCACCTGCAGTGCAGCTCTTAGAAGATGTGGAGACAGACGCTAGATAGTCTAAGGTAACTTAAAAACTTAGAATAAAATAGAAATTAATGATGAATTATAATATTAACAATACCGGAAACATAATTACAAAGAGTGCACAGTGGAACAAGACCCCAGTTCACAAGAGATATCAATCCCTAACACTTGACTCTGATTAGGCAGATAAAACAAAGCAATGCTAGTATAGCACACGAAGAAAATGACAATTTATAAAATTGTATTCTAGAAATAAAATGTTTTAGTCGAAAAAACAAAAACAAAAACAAAACAAAAAACAAATGAAAACAAACAAACAAACAAACAAAATCCCCACAACAACAACAAAAAAAGTCTTACCAGAGCTGTCATTTGTGCTTAGTGTGGAATTTCAGCTTCAAAGAGAATAATGGGTAATGTCTGGTTAGAGCCAGGTATGTGGTTGTGAGCTTCTAGATTTTCAGGTGCTAGTAGTCCTGGAAGTTCTCTTTGACCCTTTCCCCCTCAATGGCTTGATCTAGAACAAAACTACTACACTTTTTTAAATAACAGAATTCTTGGTTTTTTGTCAGACTTTATGGAGGAAATTCAAGGGTCCTTTTATTCCAGTCTGGATTGAAGCATATGAAAGAAAACAATTCAGCATGGCTTAGTTATAAGACACCTCTTTGATCTGTTAAAATGAAAAAACTGACAAAACACAATTTCAGTGAAATATTTCTTAGAGCTCCTCAGATAAACAAAGATCCCAGTTACTGGGCTGCAGCGTCCATACAACTTCAGTACAATTTTCATCCCCATTCAAGAATTTAGACCTTTAAGCCTCCCTTCCTGACAAAATGCAAGGTTGTTTTGAAGCATTTTCAAAGCAGTGAACAAGAATTTACTGTGATACAGAGTTGGAACATGCAGACAAGTGCCTGGTGTAACATGAAAGTTTCCTACTTAATGGTCATAGATAACTTGTTGTATATTCCAGTATTTTCATATCAAAAGCGTGGCTGCTGATACTATTATAAATGAATTTGGAGAGTCATGATGGAAAACACAATATTAAAAGTTATACTTCCCATATAGATAATGTTTGTTTTGAGATTTAGCTTGTGTGAAAAGCATTTACTGCAGTACATATATTGAACTGAAGGCATAGCAACAATTTTCAGCTCCTTTCAGTCACCACTTTGATTCCAGGATTATGCTGATAAACAGAGAGATTTCTCCTTGACTTTGAGACTTTAACATGATCCTGGGGAAAAGGAGGAAAAGGCAACAGAGAGAAATCCCTTTTGTGTACTAAAGTGAAGAGGTAGTGACACAAGCTACAACTGACCTTTCAAAAGTGGATGGATCTAAACAGATTTAGAATTTCTGTGTAGCTGTGAGCCTCATTAGAACAGCCTTCATAACAGTGTTTTCCACTTCCTCAGTTCTAGCAGAACCAGGAATCTAGAGAGAATAGAGAGAAATCTTTTGATCCTTCTGCCCTTAAGACTCAAATGAAACCAGAAGTGTAAAGAACTAATAAAGGCAAAAGAAAGAAATGTCAGTTTCTGGTTCAGTTTTGGATTTGTTGCATCACATTCCGTGGCTGTTCCTTAAAAATTAAGTACTCTAATCCCCTCTCATCTTCCTTCTTAATTTGAATGGTTCATTCAAAACCTTCAGTGAATGGCATCTTTCTGTTTATTGCTGTCAACAGAGTTGCTGCATTTTAGAACATCTCATTCTACTTGATTCTATGCCATTTTTTGGTGAGGTTTTTTATTTTTGGCAGCTATTTGAGCTCATAAATATCTCAAGTACAACTTTTGTTCCACTTTATTCTTGTTCACCCTCTTTCCCCATTCCCTTAATGAATGCAGTCATGTGCTTGCTACACATCTTCCTTGTGTAGCCAGATCATAATTTCATCCCCATTTGCCTCACTTTTCACCTGTTTGGAAGGCTGTGCTGGGTTTGAGTACAAAGGAGTGCACTGAAGCAGCAAAGGACTTTAAATGAGAAGTTAGCAGAGCTGAGTAGGAGCAAGATGTCTGAGGAAACAAAGGAACAAAGTTCAAGGAAGTCAACTGGATTGGAAATCCTGAGGGAAGAAAATAATTACTAAGACCTTCAAGCCCTTTTTTTCTTCCACAGTCGACCCAGTCAGAATCTTTCACTATCTGTCTGACCTCCTGGTGCTCCAGAGTCCCTGGCTCAGCTCTGTATGAATCTGCTTTGGGCAGAGACCTGGCTCACATAGCTGAGAAAATTGCAGAACTGTAAGGAAAGGCCGTGACCAAATCTGTAGAACAGACACACACATGATAAGGAAAGTAAAATCACAGCACTAGGACTGTGTGGTAAAGAGCTTGTTAAATCAGGGGCTAAGGAGAAACCAGCAAAATTGGAAGGTGCAAGGTTTTTATACACTATTGGGATGAAATTTTGGGACGTAAGAAAAGGAGGAAGAAGCCACAGTCATGTCAAGTGGTGCAGCATGAAGAGAGTGATTGATGCTTTCTTTTTTAATTGAATTTCAAAATATGCAGATAACAACACGTCTAATGAGGAAGGACAAGATGCATTAAGAACTGTGTGAGGATCTCACTGTCATTCAATATGTTGGAGTGATCAGGCTTATCAATGCCTCCTAAACAGAGAAGAAAACCTCACCTGTCTTTGAGGCCTTTGGCGCAGCTCGCCTCATGGAGGACAGTGCAGAGTCTCAAGGAACAGCTATCTGGAACCAGAATAGAAGATAGAGTGGATGAAGTGCTTTGCTAAACAAAAGGCAAACAATATATTTTGAAATTAAAGCAATGAACCAGTCACTTTGAAGGAAGCAGAAAACAAATTTACTAATATCACATATCCCTGTAACTTCAGTGGAAATACAATGGGAACAGAAGACCTTCTAGAAGTTCTCTGTATCAAGAGATTTGCTCCATGAGCTGTATATAAGGTAATCTTACAAAAATGAAGCTGGATATATAAATTTCACATGAAGTAAGGTTTTTCTTTTTCTCAGAATCATTATATTAGATATTAGCTGACCATAATCTGAACGATTCTTGTTCTTTTTTCAATCCCTAATAGTGTACGTGACAAGTACTGTTGCCCTTTTAAAAGAGATTTACTACCAAGTAAAATCTACTGAGGAACAAAGCCCAAGACCTCTATTTGGCATGTCTTCAGAGTTAATTTGTAAATTTTATATTGAGATAGATTTCCCTTGGATACTACTGTGATAGAATTCTGCATGAAATCATCCTAAATTTAAATGGAAAAAATAAACTTTCTACAAGGATTAAGAATGGAACAGGAAGCATTTAAGGTTTCAGTCTCAGAAAGGTTTCGTGTAGTCTGTGAATGGGGAAAAAAATTGAGAGTGGGGGGCATAAAATAGAAGACACCATAAAATGTGTAGTGTCTCCAGCTAAAGAGGGCAATTAAATAATGAAAAACAAGCCCATTCCCAGGAAACTGAGTCAAGTAAACTCCTTGGCTTTTTTTGAGAAGCAAAGTTGCTTACGTTGAAATTATTTTAAATAGAGGGAACTCTATGGCAGGAGAAGGAAGAGAAGAATTAAGGGAAAATTGAAAATACCTGCACAAAAAAAATTATTAAGAAAAGTTCTTCACTGCAGTAAGTATCTTGTCAATAGTTCTAGCTTAAATACCCCTGATGAACGTGGGTTACCAATTAAGAGCTGCACATAAGGTTCAATCCCTTCCTTTGTCCTTTTGCTGCAGTATTTTCTGCTTGCTCTTCACTGCTGCCAGATCAGATGTTGCACTCCCATTCCCACCTGTCCTTCCTCACAGAAGCCATGGGATGACGCCTACCCTGGTGGGCTTAGGATTGGACTCCCCAAGCCACTGCAGTGCTTAAAAACAGATTTAAGATTGTTTTAGCTTGCTTGGAATAGGTGGCAATAAATCTTCCTTTCTGGAGTCCCAAGGATCTCATGGATTACTTACCTTCTTTCTTCAACCACCTTCCACAGTAAATCTGTTCCCAAAGACTTTAAAGTACATTTATGTCAGGTTTTACAGAGTTGAGACATTTCCAGGAGGAGAACAAAATGGAAGAACTATATTGTGCTAGTAATAGGAATTTTTATTTTGGTCATGATAGATGTTTTAGTTTTGGGTAGTATATGCGATGCACAGGAAGCAAGCACATAATTTGAAGTGACAACACTTTCTAAGTATCCCTCAGAGAAAGTCGCCTTACTTATCCCCTGAAAAACATAAAAGCATGATCACAGGATCAGAGAATTTTCTGAGTTGGAAGGGATCCAGTAGGGTCGTCAAAGTCTAACTCCTGGCCCTGAACAGGCTGCCCCAAGAATAATACCATGTTCTTGAGACCTTTGTCCAAATTCTCCTCTGACTCTGTCAATTTTGGGGCTGTGATCACGTTCCTGAGGAGCCTGTTCCAGTGTCCAGCCACCATCTGGGTGGAGTACATTTTCCTGATGTACAACCTAAACCTCCCCTGGCACAACTTCAGGGCATTCTCTGTGTCCTGTCGCTGGTGACCACAGGGAAGAGATCAGTGTCTGCCTTTCCTCTGGCCCTTGTGAGGAAGTTGTAACTGTGGTGAGGGGTCCCCTTAGTCTCCTCTTCTCCAGGCTGAACAGACCAAGTCACTGCACCTCTTATCACTTTCTCTCCACATCCTTCACCATCTTCATTGCCCTTCTCTGGATGCTCTCCAATAGCTTTATATCCTTACATTGTGGCACACAAAACTGCCTCAAGCTGAGGCTGCCCCAGTGCAGAGCAGACTGGGACAATCCCCTCCCTTGCCCGGCTGGCCATGCTGTCCCTGATGCTCTCCAGGACATGCTTGGCCCTCCTGGCTACCTGGCTCAGATTCAACTTCCGTCAACCCCCACACCACTTTTCACAGAGCTGCTATCCAGCATCTCATCCCCAGTCTGTCCGTACATCCAAGGTTGCCCCAGCCCAGGGGCACAATCTGGCACTTTCCCTTGCTGGATTTCATACATTTGGTGACTGCCCAGCCCTCTCATTTGTCAAAGTCTCTCTTCAGGGCCTCTCTGCCTCTGAGGAAGCCAACATCTCCTCCCAATCTAATACCATTTGCAAACTTTGGAAGTATCCCTTCCAGTCCTTGCCCAGGTCGTTTATGAAGATCCTGAAGAGCACAGGGCCAAGAATGGAGCCCTGCAAGACCCCACCAGTGGCAGGTCCCCCATCTGATGCCACCTCATCCACTATCACCTTTTGTGCCTCACCCATGAGCCAGCTGCTCATCCACTCCCTGGATGTGTTTATCCAGCTGTGAGCTGGATGTGTTATCCAGGAGTACGCTGGGATAGACAGTATTGCAAGCTTTACTGAAATCCAAAAAGATTGCACCTACTGTCTTTCCTCGATCAGCTAGGTAGTTTACCCTGTCATAACAGTAATTTAGGTTTGACAAGCAGGACCTTCCTCTCATGAATCTCTGCTGGCTGTGACCAATGACTGCATTGTCTTTCAGGTGTTTTTCAATGGCCCCTGCAGTAACTTTCTCCATAATTTTACAAGTATGAATTACAGTATCATGTGTGAATAATACTAGCAGAATTAGCAGTTTACAGTGTGAATAGTATTCCTGTTGAATATCAAAAGCATGGGTCTAAGGATTTTCCTTAAGTGTTAAAGGAACTTTAAGTCCTTGATTCTTAAAAACATCCACATTTTGAACTAGGTTTGAGGAAACCATTTATTTGACTTCAATGTACTGTACGTATTAGCAAAGTCAACCATAACAATAAATATCTGCTGCATTAGTGCTGTCTAAATAGCCATGACAAACCAAAAACTAATAAAAATCCTTATCATATCTAGAAGGCAGCAGCTGTTTGGGAAAGACAAAGCTTAGGAAAAATCAAATCACATAGAATTCTATAAATCAATGTTGTGCCCAGTGATATTTGACAGTAAAACTTTTCTGTTGGAATATCATACCAAGGGTGCTGAAACTTTCCAAAAGAATAAAAGTTCTATGATGAGACCAAATAATAGCTTGCTGGTTTATTTCTATTTGTAATGCTGGCAGAATCAGCTTTGAGAACATGAACAAATGTCAGTCCAGAAGATTAATAAAACAAAATATACTAAAAACAAAGGAAGAATTAAAATATTATGCATCAATATTTAAAATGCAAAAACAAAGAACAAGTAGATAAACTGTTCTATTAGGAATCTGTTTTATTATAATTTACAAAAATTTTGATTACTCTTCTTCCCAATGACATTTACCCAGAAAATAAAGAACTCATATAAAAAAATGATATAGCAATTTAGCTAGGAACATAAGCACAAAGACATCACTGGCTTCAAGGGGTCCTCTCATATCTTTAAAGTCAACTGATATGCTTACTTGCTTTTCTGAGGTATTCCATGGATTCTTCTGCTCCTAAAAAAAAAAGAAAAGAAAAGAAAAGAAAAACAAAAGCTTAATTTTTTTGCGTAATTGTGAAAAGAAAAATCAGTTAAAATGTAAGACCTGTGTTTTGAATAGTGAATATGTGTTTCTGATGATATGAATTATCAGTTCCAAGCAACAAAAAAAACCTAATTTTAATTTTCAGTCCTATGAAACACATACATCTCATAGGTTTTTTCCTTATATTTTCAGGGCAGATAATGACAGTGACTTTGGGAACCTATTTTTTTTCAAGCTCTATCTTGTGATTCTTAAAAAGAGGTTGCATTTTAGAAAATATTTGACTCTTTTTTCTTTCTTGTGATTTCTTGTTTTTAAATTTCATCAGGATGAAGGAGAAACACAATTTTTTTAAAATATTGGCTCTTTTCTCAAAGTACACTCTGAAATGTTTGCATTGAACTATTTTGTATTCTAGCTTTAGTCAGTTCAAATGTGCTTTAGTCAGAGCACCAGACTGTCCCTCATGCTTTTACAAAACATTGCTCAAATATTAAAAATCAGCTCAAGTAATTTAAGTGTTTTTCAGGAAATATAGGCAAACTACAGTCTCTGGGCCAAAACCACCATGGATATTCTAACCTCTGTTAATGTGTGATAAGAGTCTGCAGATCCTTTTATTGATTAGAAAGCATTGATTATGTTGTGTTGAGAGGAAAGGTCCATTAATGCTTCTTGGATGTTCTCTTCATTTCTGCAGCTAGGATATGAACATGTAAATCTTTTCTGGAGAGAAAATAAAAAATAAGTTATATTGTGCAGAGTTTGAAGAGGGGAAATATGTAAAGATAAAAAACTGTAATGTGAAGAGCTTTCTTTCCATTAGAAAGGAAATCACAACATTTAATTCTTTTCCACTGCTCTCATCTAATCTTGCTGGTCCTGTCCTGGTCTGCTACTAGCTTTAGAAAGCACTAGAGTGCAAAAGTTTGCTCACTGTTATTTGGAGTAGCAGGCAAATGAATTGTAGAATTATTTGGTATTTTACATTTAACTGGAGCTGGAAGATTTACTTCCAGCAGAGAAATATTAGGATCTGTGTCTAGCCCTCTGCTTTTGCCACTTGTGATAATTTAGAGCAAGTTTAATGCTGTTGTAATGGATGATATTATACATTTTCTTCTGAATTTGTATTACAAGACTTATGTTGTAAAAGGATTTGATCTAGGCAGTTACACAGCATCGTCACAGAGCTCCTTGTTAGCACTTCATTGTGGTTACAAGGAGGGGAGGAATCAGTTGTTAACACTCTACCATCACAGACAATCTCTGCAGAGATATAACATGTGATCAGATGTAAGACTTGAACACAAATTAGCATTTTTCAAGCCATCACACAACATACCTGGAGCTCAGACCCTTAAAAGAAAACCAGACCAGATGGAGGCTTATACATCTGTCTTAAGACAGGGCAAGTCACCCTGTGGAAGCATGATCACTGCTTAAAGACCAAAAGTCACTAAATATGTTACTTCATTAGAATATGCTGCATTCACTTTCTGTCTGAATATAATGAGTCTCTACTTTCCCGTCTGTGTTCTTTACACCTAAAATTGGATGCAGAATCAGTCACTTTTCCACTATTCCCAGCACCTACAGAGGACAAAAAAACTTTTCTAAAATGCTCTCCAGAAGAATATTCTCTGTATGCCTTTCAAATTTATTGCTGTGAATCAGAAAAATCTGTCCTCTGGATTCTAGTGGCTACAAAAGAAGTTTTCATTCCCCAGCTATTTTCAAATAGTCAGTTTCATAGTTGTTTCCACATAAGTGAAGGATCTCTGTGATAACTAGGATATTTATTTTAAGGACTACTTCAACCAGAATTTCTGCATTGCTTTTCCTGCAATGTGTTTTGGAAAAACTAGTCCAAATTGTATTGCTGATTCCCTGTATCTGGAGTGAACGGGCACCGTAAAGATGAATTTTGATAACACTGTATTTTTTTGCAAGCATTTCTTCACAGTGTTCACAAGAAAGGAATTAAAAACCCTCATGACAGGAAAACAAAGTGCAACGTAAGCTTTAATCAAAGTGCTTGCTGGTACTGAACATGCCACAGCAACAACTTGTGTGGCTTAGGGTGTGAGTGGAGACTGTCTCATGTACACTAGAAAAAGCAATTTTAAGAAATCCTGAGAGACAAATCAGCTTTGATTTCATTTTTTCAGAACAGAGGAAAGAAAGTGAAACAATGCTAGTTTAAGAGGTTGCAAGCTTGCAAAGATTCCCAAGGGTCAGATTTTATGCAAATGAAGGTGTTTCACTCTCCTGCTTCAGTGTCCAGAGGTTAGCAAGATTTACACCCATAAGCTGCAACCAAATTATGATTCTGTATATTTCTGTAAGTGGCATTCAACATAATATCACCCAGTTTTGCTGGTAGTTCAAAAACAAGCATCTGCTATTTATTGAGACATCAAGTCATGAAAGTTTGGGTAAGTGGAAAGGTTGGTAAGACCTTTTATTCCTAAAAGGCATAGCAGTCTCTTTCAGGAAACACTTGAAGGAGCTTCACTCCTCTAATCAATATATTTCTATATTAGTACACTTTATCAGAGCACATCTGCTTTTCAGTTGTTCAATAAGAGAGACACAGAATCAGTGTTACTACCTTTATTACATTGATTTCTTTTATTTTGCATTTTACTCATACGGCAAAATTAAATATTTTTACTTCAGTAACTAAAACTTGACATAAAATCATTCCTTTAGAAAACATTTTTCTCTCTCAATACAGCATCTTAAACTGCAGCCACTGCAACTCATCATTTTAGCTATGAGAATTCAACAATCCTGTAGTTATTTTTTTCTAAGTATTTTCCTCACTAAGCCTGACATCTGTTACTCAGTATCTGTACAGAAAACCATGTTGCAGATGCTTGCTAACAAGATGTTGAAAGAATCTGACAGTGTGACAGAGGATTCAATTTTTTGTCTCCCTAAAATAATATAGATTTACTGAAGAAGTAAGGTCTTGCAGAGTGAGTTGCACTAGACTTTCAGAAAGCATTCTAATCCAAGAAACAGTCCAAAACAGTAAAGGATTTCAACTGCTTACTGTAGAATTTGCTGCGAATTACGAAAAAAACCCCTTCAGAGTAGCCCTTTGGAGATTAATAGAAATGCTTCACCTGGCATTTCACCTGGCACCTTCATGTAGCCAAGAGCAGAGACAATGCATGTGTTGCTGCAGGATGTTAAACCCATAACCAGGAGAAACAGCACTGCTCCCCAAACTCAGTAACCATGGAGGGACAGCCACCTGCACCTCTGCCCTGCAAACATGCCAGGACTGGAAAACTCCAGCTGGACAAACTCAGCTTATGCTTTGCCCAAGAGAGATTATGGAAGCCAGACATTCTGCCTGGACTTGATGGGAAGCAAAGAAAATCTTGTGCCCCAACATTCTGGTCTCCAGCGGGAGTACTGCTTACATCCCCATTTTGTTAAGAGAGAGGAAATCTATAGCTAGGATATCTGATTAAACTATCATTGATCTGCTAACTGCTGTCTTCCACATATTAATTGGTTTCATCTTTGCATCCCTAAGAAATTTTTCTTGGTGCTCAGTTCTAAATTTCATTCTAAATGAAAGATTTGCCCCAGCAAGAGCCTTTCATAAAGTGATTTTTTGGGAAACAAAACAATATTTCTAAAGGACTTGACTTCAAACAGACAGACAGACAGGCAGATTGACTTGTCCCTTTTTGCTGCCAGAACCTGGCAGAAGGTTGCATGAGTATGAACAAACTTTCTGTAATGAAACTTAAATGGTGAGGTTATTTTCAGGTTCCTCTCTCAGCTCAGTTCTTACATTAATAATGCCATTTAAATTTCAGTGGCAAGAAAATCTGAGTAATAGCCTTTCCACTTTATCTGAGTTCTTAGCTCAAAAACCTGACTTTTGATTATAGCTAAAAAAATCCTGTTTTATAATCTCAAGTGAAGAAATAAAATAATGCATATTTGAAGACTGGCTTAAGATTTAAACAAAAAGAAATCACCTTGTTTTCTCCCATGATTACTGATTTATCCAAAGTGATGCACAGCTGATGAGCAATAATACCACAAAATCGATTGCAATAGAATTGAATAGAATATCATGTTTTTTTCTTCTATTTTGCTCAGAACAGAAGGTGTAACCTTCTGCCAAAAAGCGTTTTCCAAAGTGTATTCATTCTAGTGGATGCTTTGATCACATTATTTGAGAGACATTGTCCCTGGCCAAAGGGAGTTTATCCAATGTGGAGAACTCCAATCAGCAAGATCTGTCCTCTTCCTAAAGAAATCTTGCAGAAAATATGCTTTGCCATGGAATTTAATGGAATCATGGAAACATTGACTGGATCTCTGTCACCTAGCCCAACCTCTGTCTTGAAGCAGGATGGTAGCCAAAACTAAACCAGGTGAGGTGTATCCTGGCCTCACTGTATATGTGGAAAACTTCCAGGGATGGTAATTTTGCAGTCGTTCTACACAATCTGTTCCAGAGATGGACACTCTGCCATGGAGGATCCTTCAACATGAGCTGATAGGGATGGGGTCAATAGGGTTTGGAGGGGAAAAGTGTGACCAGTGAAAAGCAGGCCAAGATAAGGGAACAGAACTTTCAATGAGGGAAGCACAGAGGAATTTCCCAAGGACTGATGGCAGTCTGTTTGCCCTTGCCTTTCCCTGTTCCTCCAGTACTCAAGGTGTAGCCTAACAACTGTTATTTTTTTCCGGTTACAAGCTCATTTATTTTTTTTAAACCAATGTTTTGAAAGGATATTTCTTGTGCTTGAATTAGCAACACCCCTACTGTATTAAACACATTTATGCTGTTATTTAAATGCCCGGTAGTGTATCAGCTTACAGAATATCGGGTGAAATCACACATTCTTGCTTAGAGAAATAGAAATTGAAAACACAAGCATTTCCCAGCAAAATTGCTGAGGTCCCTGCCACAGGTCCTTCAAACAGCTTAAGAGCCTAAAGCATTTTCTGTCTCTCCCAAATATGTTACTCATCCTTTCAGAGATTACTTTCTTTCCTTAGGAGACTGAGAATGTTTTCTCTTATGCAATCTCATCAACTGGTGCAACAAATATGGGAAACATATTCAGTGAGGGATGAAGAAATGGAGCGATGATTAGTAGCATTAAATTCTAGGTCTTTTCCTATTAGGTGGTGACAATAGGGTGGGATGGGGAAAGGATTAAGGAAATTTTAGAAGTGACCTAGACTACATCCTACACATTAGTTTCTGTGTTTATGCTTTACTTGTTCCCTCTGTGGCTTCTTCCCTGGGTATTCCTGTTCCTAAAGGTAAATAACTTTATTCTTCAGCAGACATTTCACCAACCTTTCTCTTTCCCTGCCTTCCACCTCTATACAAGCATGGAGGTTTTTTAGTAGGCAGTGAGTGAAAGATGGGAGTATCACTTCCTGCCTGGGAAGTGAAAGATAAATCTAAATGTAAATTTTCTTTCAGACAATTTAGTTTTTAACATCAGAAATGCTAACTGATTTTGACTACTTTGTCCTCTGCTTCTGTATAGGGTGTAGATACCACATGAATCCTCCATGTATGTCACAGTAATAGAGGCCCCTACAGTGTTTTCCTCACACTGACAAAGATTTTTGCATTGAAATCCTTTGTGCCTGATATGCACAGCTGCTGTAATCTCTCTTCATTTTGTCTCTGTGACTTTGCCCTGGGAAAGCTGGGCAAGGCTGTTTTGGTCAGAGTGAATGACCATGCTGTGGTGATGGGGATTTTCTCTCTCGCTTCTCTCATTTTATCCCTTCTCATGTTTCCCTTTCTTGGCATGCATGTGGGCTTGTATGCAGGCCTGTAAGCAGAGCTGTGGCAGTTGTGTTGATGAATGCTAACTAGGCAAAAGCTGGTGCAGCTCCAGGCAATCATTCTGCAAGTAATTCATTTGGATACTGAACACCCAGCCTGCAGTTTCTGTGCATCTATCCAAGGGATAGCTCTTCACATTAATTTAACACTCCTTCCAGCAGGACATTATAACCCCTTTCTACACTTTCTTTTCCTTGCTTTCTTTCCTATTTGTATGATGCAGTATGGCGGGGTCTGTACCTAAAAACAATCTCTAGTATGATTCCTTCTGAGGACACAAGTCATGCCAGCCAGGTTGTTATTCATAAGGAAGTCCCACTGTCAGCATACACCCCTGCACTCACATGTGTTTTAAACTTCTGTAGTTTAAGAATCTTCTAGTTCAGGGAGCAGGAGGTGAATGCAGCAATTTTTTTCTTAGGAAGAGGTATGTGTCTTAAAAAAGAGAAAAGGGTCCTGTAGCCCTGTTTGAAGGTGTTTTCTTCTGCTTTTGTGAATTAAGCCATGCTATCTCTCTCCTCTCTCAGTGGAAAAGCTAGCTAGCTAGATAGGTACATAGATAGATAGATAGATAGATAGATAGATAGATAGATAGATAGATAGATAGATAGATAGATAGATAGATAGACAGACATATATACAGAAATCTTATATATGAATTGTTGGGGCAATTGACCAGGCTTTCAGGAGGCTGACACCTTATGGCGAGAGTGATGTGGAGCCTTTCATGAGCCAAGATAAGGACAGAAATCAATGTGATATGTCTCTAGACAGGTAGAAAGATAAGACAAGATCAAAACCTTCCTGAAATAAGATCATGTTACTTAAATAGTTGTCTAAGTAGGATGCTTATGACCATGTAAGGTATCTCTGTTATCTGGAGACCCTCATCTTGGATAGCATTTTGCCTTGGAAACAGCATCTGTCAGATATCAGCTTCCCAGGAAGCATTAAATGTCAGGTGTGCACTCTGGCAGCCAGTGGGTATAGATGGGTCCCAAACAAGAAATTGCAGGGCAGGAGCCTAAAATAGATAGCAGAAACAGTTGTGTCCAGAAAACTATCTTATCAACATATGGGGGGTCTGGTTCAAGAAAATAAAGTCCTTGCCTCTAAAATGTGGTCATTGACGTGCATCCCTAACAATTTCCTTCTCGGGTGTACTTGCTGAGGACAAAGCCAATACAGCACAGGAAAACAGTAGTTTCTATGAAGTGTTTCTCTGGAATAGAACACAATGTCCTGGGACCTGTGCTTCATGGGAATACCATAGCTTTTGCCCACTTCTATGTCCATTATTGTTTTGGTACTTGTTTTACAGACACACAGTATGATCACTGCAGTTGTTCTTAAAAGTGTATATCGAATGGAATGCTTCAAGAGTTAGAACAAAGCAGTAAACAAAGTTGCTTATGTAGCACATTATCTCTGTATGTAATTGTAATTAACCATTGATATGCCTCTCAACATATATTGATTTTCTGATTATTAAAAATATCTACACCATTTTCTGGATATTAACAAAATGTGAACAGATGCAAATACTTTCCAGAATGCTGATTTTAGTGTTTAGGGATTAAAGTCTAGTTTCTGCAAGAATGTAGCTTCCTGGTACATTTAAACAGGCATATTCATTAATGTTTTGTAGCTGCTACACATATTAGTAGCAGTTCTAGTATTTCACCTAATTTAACTTCAAGATCCAACATTTCTTTCAGATATGTGTCCTGTTAAAAAAAGTCATCCTCTTCCATGCTATTTTTCACATAAGTATCATATTTTGTTTGAGATTGCCTATCCCATGGTGACACAAAATTTGAAAAGGTCTTTCTAAATCCTTGCATACTCAAGACCAAGTGAGTAAATAAGAATAGGATGAGATGATGAGGATCATCTCCTTCTCTTGTCCCAGCAGAAATGTCACTAAGAGTTTTAGACCAAGTGCATTGTTCTGTAACTAAAGATGCTTATTATTTGCTTCTCAATTTTCAGTTGGAAGCAAGGTTCAAGGACAAAATATCAATTTCTTGCATGCACAGCTTTTCTCTTATCCTGGAATTATACCATTAGGAAGTAAAATAAGAAATACAAACTATTACATGGTATATATATAGAATAATAAGCTATAAACTAATACTACAAAGTTAAGTCTTTGACTTCAACAGTTAATATAATTTTACCACTGATTCAGCAGTTGATAAGGATCTTACCTTGCTTGTATCACAAATCATATAATCATAGGGTATCCAGAGTTTGAAAGGACCCAGTAGGATCAGTGAAATTCTGCACAGGACAGACCAAGGAGTCACACCATGTGCCTGAGAGCTTTGTTCCAAGGCTTCTTGAACTCTGTCAGACTCGGTGCTGAGAGGACTTCTCTGGGAAACCTCTTCCAGTTGCCTCTAAGGAAGAACTTTTTTCTAATATCCAACCTAAACCTCTCCTGACACAGTTTCATGCCATTCCCTTGGGTCCTGTCACTGGTCACTTTAAAAAGAGATCACTGCCCCTTTTGCTTCCCCTCATGAAGAAGTTGTCACTGCAATGAAGTCTCACCTCAGTCTCCCCTCCAGGCCGAACAGACCAAGTGACCTCAGCTGCAGCTCATATCACTTTCCCCCAAGGCCCTTCACCATCTGCCTTGCCCTCCTTTGGACACTTGCTCACAGTTTAGTGTCTTTGTGTTTTGGCACTCAAGACTGTCCCCAGCACTTGAGGTAAGGCTGCCCCAGAGCAGAGCAGAGCAGAGCAGAGCAGAGCAGAGCAGAGCAGAGCAGAGCAGAGCAGAACAGAGCAGGACAATCCCCTTCCTTTCCCAGCTGGCCATGCTGTGCCTGATGCCCCCAGGATATGGGTGGCCCTCCTGGCTAACAGGGCACTGCTGGCTCGTGTTCAACTCACCATTAACCAGGACCTTCAGATCCCTTTCCATGGTGCTGTTCCTTAGTATCTTGTTCCCCAAGAACAAGATAATAATGCAAATATTTAATTCTCTAACAAATACAAATTTTAAAAAAACGTTTATCTGTGTATAGGTTCATTCTATTATAGTGCCATTCTTCTGCTGTATTTGTACTTGTCCTTTCAGAGGTTTCTAGAGGTTTCTGCTCATCCAATAGATGCTGCGCTCCCACCTGTGACAGTGTAGCCCTGGCACATTGTGAAGCACCCAGACCGATAATGCCTGAAGTGTGGTTCAGGATTCTGAGCCACACAGAAGCCTGTGCTTCACTACATCCCATCTCCATTCACCTGTCTCTAAAGGATGATGTGATATGAATTTTCTAGACAGCACAGTTTTAGTAAAACTGAAAAAGTAAAGACAGAGGATAAACTGATGAGACACATATAAACTCACACACAAATTAATTACCTTTCATTTTCTTCTTAATTTCAATCAGTTTCATAAGAGTTTCTTTGTAAACAGAAGATAATATTAAGAACAGCAAGTATTTGCTTTTCAGTCAGTCACTGTGATTTTCTTCTATCCCTCCATCCATCCATCCATCCATCCATCCATCCATCCATCCATCCATCCATCCATCCATCCATCCATCCATTTCACCTCCCAGTTTCCATTCATGGGCTTATAAAATATTTCTTTCCTCTAGTGTCTTGCTTCTTGTCCCTTGTCCCAGAAGCCTCAGTTGCTTTTCTTGCTTTACATGCCATTTGTCACAGTCACTCTGTTTTCAAAACATAATTACCACATTAGAAAACCTCATTCAGTGCTGCAAAGATATCTAGCAGAGATACCTGCACATGAAAGAAAAGCAAGATGGGACAACAAAAAAAGTAAGAGAAAACACAATCTTTTCTTTAGAGATATGTGAAAATATTGATAATGGCTGTGCTAAACATTTTCCATCCCAACTATTCACCTGAGTAAGAAAATCCCAGACAATACCAAGACCTTTAATTTTCCATCTTTCCCTCCCTTCCTCTGATTTTCTTCTTTTAGCACGCTTAAAGCATCCCAATCACCTCTATTTTCACTGAAGGGAACAGATCTGGTTTTATATAAATCTCAGGCCTCTTCTGTTCTTAAGAACCTTTTTGTACTTCTACTATTGCAGTTTATAAAGAAGATGCCTTAGGAAAGTTCTCTTAGGCTTAAAAAAGATTATCTGATATTCTACTGACAAAGAATATCTGTCTTCCTCTCAGTAAAGATGCTGAAAACAAACAAAAAGCTGCAAGAAATAAAACAGATGGTTGATTGTTAAAAAAAAAAGACTGTCGACTATCTTTTGGAGAGCAGGGGGCATATGATAAAGTCAGAATAGCCAAGAAAATCAAACCACATTAAGCCATGCTAAGGAAAATCAAAAATATACACACAGTAGAGAAGGAGATTTTCTTGTTGAACAAGTAGAAAAAAGGACAGAAAAAACATCCATGGCCCAGGATGCAGTGTAGAAGGGATTCAGATGTGGGACAAACATGATGTGATCTTTGTTTCATTTTCCAGTAAGAAGGATGATGCAAAATCACCTCCAGAATTATATTTAAAACTGGAAATAGACATGTCTACCTGTCAAAAGCCAGCATACACACATCGAGGTGGCAGATGAAGTCTCTGGAATGTGGTCTGTTCTACTGAGTCAGGTCCAGTAGAAAGATTTTATGGTTGATCTCCTTGAACTGATCCTGACTTGAAGTGATACTGACTTGACTGCAGAACAGTAAAGATACCTGTCAAGGAAAGGTATTCAAGAACAAACATGATGCAATCTGTCCAACACAAACCTTGTGAATAAATTTTAGAAGAATGACTCAGGAATATAAAAAAATAGTTTGTTTTTAAACACATTGGAAAAATCGTAAAAAAAAAGGATTGCCAAGGATGGTTTTAGTCATGTTAAATAAGCACTTTGATAACATGTATTTTTTGAACAAATGGTGAATGGTGGACTTATCTCACTTGATTTCAAGAAAACATATCATAGAATGGTAGGTCATAAACAGGCTAAGATGATGGAAATGGTCATTGCTGCGGAAGTCATTAGAAAGGAAGAAATGGTGAAAGGCAATTGTAATAGACACTGCTAACAGGACTGAGTAGAACTACTGGTGGAATCCTCAGAGGCTTGACAGACTGATCTTAGACAGTAATGACTTGAGAAAAAGAAATGAGAATATAATAATTAAATTTACTGATAGTGAAGATTTGAGAGGCATCATCAATACACAGGAGAATCAGAATAACATACAGGAAGAGCTGAATGACCTGGTCAAGGGAACTAACTGAGAAGGGGCAAAATTTAATCATGCAAAGTGGCATCTCTGCATTTGGCAAGATCCACTAATACAAACAGAGAACTCATCAACTGAAAGTGACAGAGAAAAAGAAAGATTTAGTGTTTTTAATCAATCACAGGATGTCTGTGACCCTCAAATGTTGCTGTTGTCATGAAAATAAATGTATCAGGTGACAAATTTATTTACAGGTATTCCCTCTCAAGACAGGGAACTTATAAATTGCTCTAAATAAAGCTACTGATAAGCTCCTGCATGATCACACACATGCAAGAAAGATTAATTCAGGCTGCAGAAAGTGGCAATTAGTGCTACTAAGATGATCAGAGGAATGCCAAACCTATCCTACACAAGAAGAGTAAAGGCACTTGGCTTGTTTAGTCTTGCCACACAAGGGAAGAAAACGGTGTATAATTGCCCTGTCTAAAAAATACCAGGGAAGAGAAGAGCTGTTAAAGCCAAAGGATGGTGCTGGCACAAGAACAAATGAGTGTAAGCAGTCATGAATAAGTATGGGCTAAAATTAAATGAAGGTTTGTGTGAAAGGAATGAGGTACTGGGACTGCAGTTACTGGATTGAATCAGAGGGGCAAAATTTAATTAGGTTTGAAATGAAGCTTCACACATCTCTGAATGAGATTATGTGGTGGAGTTTTTTTTGGTGTTAAAAATGGACCAGACTCAGAAACTCCCTTCCATTACTGTGGTTTTTGATGCTATTTTAAACAATAAGAACATATGGTGGATATTACAGTCATTCAAGTTTTTAAGGGCCTCTTTACATGTTATAGGAGTGCACAGAAGATCTTTATATACTATAGATTTCTTGAATGTGTTCATGGAGCCACAGAAAAAGCTTATGAGGGAAATTAATATGGTTCACCCGTTCAGTCCATCCCATCACCAGTGCCATATTCTTAAATCTTCTGCAGAGTTATAGTCATATAGTTAAGGCTTCTGTCACTTTCCTTGAAAGACAGTTCAAGGGTCCAATTGATCCTTCTTCAATTCCTCAATTCCAAAATTACACTTTCCTGAGAACAATTTGAAATTTACACTTTCCTTTGCAGTCATTCACCTATTCTTAAATGTTTTCTGAAGGTGTATAACATTTCAGCTGCTTCTCAACATTTAATGAGCATTCAGTACATTTCCCTCATAACTTATCTTTAATCCATCATTACAACAGCTCTTGCTGTAGTTTTTGTAATTCTGTTGTCAAAGAAATTAATTATGTTCTGCCTAATGTCTTTAGTGGGTAGGAGAATACATGTGTCTAACATTTCACTTTGAAAAATTTATACGATTTTAAAAAATGTAACACTGGGACTTTTGCTTTTTCAAGTCAAAGGAAAGCCCTGGTGAGTTCTGAGACCAATGCCTGCACCATTAATGAGAGTTTTCCTCCACTATGGCCTATGTGACTTCACTGATGGAAGCCCTGGTCTGATATTGCCAGCATCTTTTCCTGAAATAGCTGGTGCTGACCTGAAAGCACACCTTTCTCACAGACACTGTGCTGGAACAAGCCAAAAACCTGTCTCTTCTTGTGATAATACTCTGAAAGAAAAAAGAAAAAAGCAAGTATTTTGTATGCTTTGAGTTCTTATATTTTTATCCATTTAAAAAAATATATCAACACTGTTACATTATGAATGTGGCCATTCAAGAGCACTGGGAAAGGGGAAGAGGTGCAATTCTTTCTCCCTTTATCAGGACCATTGCAGAAGCCAGCTCTGATCTCACCTTCCACTTTAAGGGACTGAAGCAGCAATGGCAGAACCCAGGCATCTTCAAAAGGATCTCAAATGTATCTGAAAAGCTATAAAAATTTAGTCTCTCAGTGTACCCAAGAGTATCAGATAAATTTTGTTCTTCGTGAAGAAAACATATGCTGCCTAATCTTCATTTGCTACACAGAATGCAGACTTCTATATTTATGTTTTCCTTCCTAGGGCCCTAGTAGGTACTTACTGCAAGTGAACACGCAAAGGACACTTTTTCCAGAAAAATCTGTTATACTTTCAGGGACCAGTCAATGAACGATAGTTCCACCTATAAGAAAATAAATTTTTGCAGCACCATTTTTTCTTGTCCAAAACTTAAGAAAACCTAAATTGTGTGTAGAATCCTAGTAAAGTATCGACATAATAAATTAGTTGCAAAATATAGAACTAGAGAACTATGTTTATTTTTTCCTTTAGACAACAGTTGATCTTTACATAAGACCAATTATGAGTTTTGTGCCATCTTTGAGGGATTATCAGTGTTTAAATTTTCTCCTAAATTTGTTGCTCCTTTGTTTATTGATAGCACAGTGGGAGAGGTGAGACTCTAAATGTGTCTCTAAATTTTATGTAATAAGTGTATAAACCTGACTGCATGTTTTATTTTTCTGGAAAACAATAGATGTGCAACGAATCAAGCCAGGTGTGTTGTGACCTAATTTTTTCAAAGGGAGTGTGTTAGACCAAGATTTTCAGTTAAGGAAACATCTTGGGGAAAAAAGTTTTACAGCAAGCTATCTTGATTGCTTCAGAAAGGAGAAATTGATTTATGCATATGTAGATCAGAAAGTAACTGCTTAATGTTTTTGTTTCTGGATTGTTGATTCAGATCCAACAACCATCCATGAGATTTAAACATCACTAACTTTTGCTGAGGTTTGTGATCGCTTCCTGGATGATTCTGGTACTAAAAACCTGAAGTGAGTAATTGCTGTTCTATCCTAAGCAAAAGATAGCTGATCTGCAGTAGTCTGATAACATACAGTATCCAGAGGAACAGCAGATTTCAAAAGATGGATATCTCCAAGTTAGAGACTACATTTCCTATTCTGAAGTCCAGGTATTTATTTAAGGTGGTTTAGTGCTTGATTAGGTGACTATGCATATGCTTCAATCAAATCCTAGTTATTCATTCTTAAAAAAAATAAGGAGCTATTCTTAAAAATTCAGTAATACAGCTGAATAAGTTATACAGTGTAAAAACAACATGTACATGAGTAATACAGAAAATATACCAATAAATATAACTATAGATATTAGATGTAATAGTGTTTATACAATTATATGTTGTTGGCTGGTAGACACCTTCTCTTTTTTGGACTTATTAAATCAGTTATTCTTTTGACTGTCCTTAGCCACCCAAAACCTTCCTTAATTAAAATAAAGATCTTGATTATCATTCCTTCTCAGAAAACAAGATTATCATTCTACCTTTGGAACTTTACGACATAGTTCATTGCTACCAACATCATGTTTCTTCCAAGGAGAAATACGCTGACATCACGGAAGATCCAAAAATAACATTATGTTAGATGTAGGAAGAGACTGGAAAAGCACAGACTCAATACCCCTTAGTCAAAGAGTGGAGTGTCAAAGACCCCATTTGCACACTGCAAAGCTCATTGCTGACAGAAGTTGGCCTATGGCAATGCTGCCACCAGCACCTCTTCCATGTTTATCGCGAAGAGACAAGTTTTGCTATGAAATATTCATTTCTGGAAGATCCAGTTGCTCAACACTGTCAAGAGGATGTCTGTCAGCCTTGGAGACACCTGCGCGTGTAAATTAATCACTCTGGTTTTATCAACAGCAAATGCATCTCTCTAGAACAACTTATTTTCTTTTTAAAGGAAAAAAGTCTCTCACTTTTTAATTTACCTCACTAAACACAGGCATACAGCTGAACTGCTTGCAGCAGAATTGTGCTGGAGGTATTTTTCTGCCACTTGATTTCCAAATGGCTAAGAGCAACAGGACAAAAAGGTGTCTCCCTTTAGGGGAGAAAGTAAAGCTGGTATGCAATTTTTTGGCTCATCTTGTGATTGTCTTGCCAGCAAGTCTTTTGTTCAGATTGAATCAGGTTGACTGAGTTCCTTTTCCTAATCCAAGCAAAGATTCTGGCACAGAACATCTCCAGAATAAGATCTGAAATTTCTTTTTTTAGGAACTTTGAAAATTAGTACTGAGAATAATGGTTGCTACTGAGTCAAAAAACAACAAAACAAAACAAGTTTCGAAGTATTCAATTCTGACCTTGTCAGCAATGATACTGTGCCAAAAGAAGAACCTATGCAAGTGAACATGCTCATTGTCTTCCTTTGAAACTTAAAATAATTCCTAGTTCTTGATGATTTTATGGCTCTAGAACCATGGAGAAGGTTTGAGTCCTTACTGTAGCTCAGCCTATACAATGTGCTGTGTGAAAGCTGCATCTTTGCTGTGTGGATACCTCTAAAACCACACTGATTTCAGCAGAAGTATGAGAGAAGGATCTTAACCCAATGACACAAGGTCTTTGCATCCTTTCTTCCCACCAGCAGCCTCTAGTAAATGGAAAAGTGAAAAGGGAAACTGGGTGACACTTCCCAGTCACGTCATAGAGGAGGATTTACTGGATCACTTCAGTTTCTTGCTAGAATCTTCACGTAAGCAGTTTCTAAAACATTCTGTCCAAAATGGAGAGCTCTGATACAAGTAAGTCAGCCATGTTGCAAAAATTAATGTTTTAGTATGGAAAAAATTCTGCAAAGCAATAACAATTACCCTCTTTTGAAGAGAAAGTATGAAGGACCAGATATTTTTAAAATTGTTGGGGATTTTTTTTTTATCTGTGGACCTCTAAAAATTTTTTAGTCCTTTTAGACATGTTTATTGGTAAGATATTATATGGCATATAGGCACCTCCTCTTTCTCTTCTCTTCTCTTCTCTTCTCTTCCCTTCCCTTCCCTTCCCTTCCCTGCCCTTCCCTTCCCTTCCCTTCCCTTCCCTGCCCTTCCCTTCCCTTCCCTTCCCTTCCCTGCCCTTCCCTTCCCTTCCCTTCCCTTCCCTGCCCTTCCCTTCCCTTCCCTTCCCTTCCCTGCCCTTCCCTTCCCTTCCCTTCCCTTCCCTGCCCTTCCCTTCCCTTCCCTTCCCTTCCCTGCCCTTCCCTTCCCTTCCCTTCCCTTCCCTGCCCTTCCCTTCCCTTCCCTTCCCTTCCCTGCCCTTCCCTTCCCTTCCCTTCCCTTCCCTGCCCTTCCCTTCCCTTCCCTTCCCTTCCCTGCCCTTCCCTTCCCTTCCCTTCCCTTCCCTGCCCTTCCCTTCCCTTCCCTTCCCTTCCCTGCCCTTCCCTTCCCTTCCCTTCCCTTCCCTGCCCTTCCCTTCCCTTCCCTTCCCTTCCCTGCCCTTCCCTTCCCTTCCCTTCCCTTCCCTGCCCTTCCCTTCCCTTCCCTTCCCTTCCCTGCCCTTCCCTTCCCTTCCCTTCCCTTCCCTGCCCTTCCCTTCCCTTCCCTTCCCTTCCCTGCCCTTCCCTTCCCTTCCCTTCCCTTCCCTGCCCTTCCCTTCCCTTCCCTTCCCTTCCCTGCCCTTCCCTTCCCTTCCCTTCCCTTCCCTGCCCTTCCCTTCCCTTCCCTTCCCTTCCCTGCCCTTCCCTTCCCTTCCCTTCCCTTCCCTGCCCTTCCCTTCCCTTCCCTTCCCTTCCCTGCCCTTCCCTTCCCTTCCCTTCCCTTCCCTGCCCTTCCCTTCCCTTCCCTTCCCTTCCCTGCCCTTCCCTTCCCTTCCCTTCCCTTCCCTGCCCTTCCCTTCCCTTCCCTTCCCTTCCCTGCCCTTCCCTTCCCTTCCCTTCCCTTCCCTGCCCTTCCCTTCCCTTCCCTTCCCTTCCCTGCCCTTCCCTTCCCTTCCCTTCCCTTCCCTGCCCTTCCCTTCCCTTCCCTTCCCTTCCCTGCCCTTCCCTTCCCTTCCCTTCCCTTCCCTGCCCTTCCCTTCCCTTCCCTTCCCTTCCCTGCCCTTCCCTTCCCTTCCCTTCCCTTCCCTGCCCTTCCCTTCCCTTCCCTTCCCTTCCCTGCCCTTCCCTTCCCTTCCCTTCCCTTCCCTGCCCTTCCCTTCCCTTCCCTTCCCTTCCCGGAACTTCCCTTCCCTTCCCGGAACTTCCCATCCCTTCTCTCCTCTTCTCTCCTCTTCTCTCCTCTTCTCCTCTTCTTTTTCCTAATTTGTTTCAAATAAGAAAAAGTTGTCCATCAGATTTTGCGGCAGCACACAAGCGAAACCCGGCGATGACTCCACAGCAGGGAGAAAGGCACAGTCTGCAGCCTGGTTGGGCCGACTGGCGTGGCCGCTGCGGCCCTGGTCCACTCTGGGGATGACTGGGGCGACCAGCCGGCTTCCCAAGACCTCCTCTGCATCAAAGGCAGAGGAAGGCATCTTGGTTAGGCAAAAGTCCCGCGAGCAGCAGCAGCGATAAGTTGGCGAGGAGAAGAAGAGGCGTGAAGCAGGCAGTATTCCGCAGCGGGGGTGGGTTTATTAAGGGTCAGGGAAGAGCAGGGTCGGAGGGGAACTGCAGATAACTGCGCAAATCCCGCTCCTAGGGTAAGGCAGTTATAGAAACCCCGAGGGGAGGAACAAACCACAAAGATCCAACAACATAACATAATACAATGAAGGACGCGGCACAATGACAAATCATATCACGACATAGGAGTGTCTCCCCACCCTGATCCAATCACCCTCTGTCCCTGAGAGAAGCTTCAAGGGTAAGGGAGTGGACAGAGAGTGACGGACAGGGGGGTTGCCGGGGAAACAGGGGAGGGGAGAACTAAGATAATGAGATAATTGGGGAGGGGTTACATAGATAGACACAAAAACTGAAACAAAATGGCAGGAGGTGGCATGGTACCCTTGGGATGGACACTTAACTGTCAGTTGAAGGAGGGGGAGGGAGCCCTGAAGCAGCGCTTAGTCGGCCATCTTGATCTCTAACTTAATAACTTATAAACTTATAAAATGACTTATAAACCGATTCAAACTCATTCAAACAACAACAAAGAACCTGCACCACAACAAGATTTCATATGGCCTTAGAAATTGTCCACCAGTGCCCACAGAATCACTGGACAATTGTTAAAAATCCCTGAGTCAGGCAGATTCAGTGCCAGAATTAATTTTGTCTTCACTTATTTTTCCTTCTCTGACAAAACTCTGACAAATTTCCCAAGTCCTAAATCTGTGACTAGCAATAAGCAATAATCTTCCACTAAGATTTGAAGATAAAAACAAAGAGAGAGAGAGAGCCAAATTGCTCCTGGAGAGGCAAACAAGCCCACTGAGTCAAAG
>NW_005054567.1:243672-266813 GCF_000277835.1 Geospiza fortis | reverse complement strand
TGCTCAGGTACTGGATTTAGTGGTTTGGATTTGTTTGTGGTTTTTGTTTGGGGGATTTTTTGTGCAAGGCAAGCAGGCACTGTCTTAAACACAAAGTTGCACCACATCACTTTTGCTAAGCAGAAACAAGAACTCTTTGTTCATAGATGAGAAAGTTACCAGGCTGCAAAAAAGTGAATTGTGATGTATGGATGTACTCTTCTTACAGATCATATAATTTTTCACTCCTTTTCCTATCCCCAGTTTTCAAATTTATCTTTGTACATTCGTCCACTGCTCAGTCACTGGAGGTTGTTCAAGAGACTATTTTGTATTTTCACTGGATACCATAATAATTGCATCTTTATCTACTGGATTTGAAGTTACTATGTCAAGTATTGATTTCTAGCATCACAGCCTGGGTGGTAACTTTAACAATTCAATTGTCCTTAATACCCAATTCTACACTTTTCTCTGCTGTCTCTCTCTATTGCTGACTGCAGAATAACCCACCACAAAATTGCTAGCACTTCTCTCTGGATTTACATAGCTTGTAGTGAAGTAATACGAATTCCTCAAATGCAGATTGCTGTAATTGATCAAAACTGAAAAATAGGAAACAATAAGGAAAGAAAACAACTTTCAGATATCTCAGGTGTAATGAAGAAGGTGATATAATTCCTAGTAATTATTGAAGTAATCAAAGCTTCCAAGGAGATAACATGATTTTCTAAAATGCATTCATTCTCTAAAATGCTCTTGTTACGTCAAACTGTCATGAAAACCTGCACATGCAACGAGACACACCAAGGTTTATAGCAGCATTGCAGTTCCTAGGAATCTGATACCTTCATCTTATATTTTTGTATAAATATAAACCAGTATTCTTTATCTAAGGGCTTGTGGCTGAATGGTTAGCTGACAGTCAGTGATACAATATCTGTGTGCACAGCTGGGCGTTCCTGGAAGGAAAATCACGGAGGAGAGTTGTCTGCAGTTTGCAGTCCCAGGACTTACAGGTTGCCAGGTGAGCTGGATGCCAGTCAGACACTTGGAGAAGGAGCCCTGAGGTGGATACAGGTCTGTATCCCTCTCACAGACAGTATTGCCCTGATCTGCTGTCTAGCACTGGGGGACAAGATACCTCTAGAATCATTTGTGCTCAGGATAACAGACTGAGGCAGCTCTTGCTTCCAATAAGGGAATGCTGTCTAACAGTTTCATATGGCCTTATAAGTTCTCTTGCTGAGAAAAGACACATCAATTCTCCCAGCGAAACAAGGTCTTTTTCAACTATGTGCTGCTTCTTTCCTGTCACCTTCCCTCAAGAACAAAGTGTGTGTATGTTGTCTTTATTTGGGTTTTTAGTATAAATACCTTTTCCTTTAATCTAACAAGCTTTTTAGTTTGACATGTACCATACTATGACTAAAAACATTTGAGATCCATAGGTGAATTTAAGGCAGAGGGAAATCTGATGGGAGGCAGATCTATTGGCAAGGGTCTGCAAGTGTCTTGCTATAGCACCACACTTGAAATAGAGAAACTACTGGGCTGCAACACATATCTTCACTATCCACCCAATAACAGAGCCAGAGAAGCTGGGATCTAATCTCATTTTCCATGGGACTGTGTGTGGGAATTGCAGACAGCCTTAACAACACCTGCAAAGACAGCCATTCACTCCTTACAGTGTACTCCTACTCTTGTTTTCCACTGCAGCAAACAGCAAGAACAAACTGGTTTCTGATCTTAGATTGACACAGCCTTTCCCTAGTTGATATCTGACAAAACACAGAGACAGCCTTAACCAATGCACGTTCAGATTGACAATTAAGCATAAATAACTTTTTATCCTAGGATGCTAAAAAACCCAGAAAAGTAATTTTGAGGCATATAAATCTCCTTTCTCTATGCTTATATTCTCTGAAAGGACTCTTTTTCTTTCAGCCTTCCTCATTTCTCTAGATACTGTTATACAATCCTCCCCTCCATCTTTCTGGGGTCTGGAGCTGCCCAGGGTCTGAAGATTAGACTGATTCTGGTGTTCTGTGTACTCCTATAGAAATGCTCCTTACATATATATTGATTAATGCCAAACTTTACGTGATGCCTACTGGGTTCAAACACTTATAGTGGGACTCTTGTCAAATTTTCAATGGACACATTATCTTCACTATAGGTATTTTATCTTTTATACATTGTTCAGGCACCACTAAATAAATTGGGAAAACTTCTGAATTATTGTGGTATAGAAAATTGAGAGATAAACTCTTTAAAAACATGCAAGCAATGTCAACCTGTGTATTTTTCAGTGACCATTGAAGTTTAAGGAGCAATAATTAAGTTCTGGATCAAATCTGGTGAGGCAGAAAATGATAACTCCTTAAAAGCAAAAGCAGAGAATGAAAAAATCAATGATAACCTATGCCAAGGAGTGACAGAATCCAGGAAGTAATTCCTTTGAGCTTTTAAACAAAAAAGACAATTTAATGTCACTGTCTCACAGTGCAAGCCTTGCTGCTGTTTCCAGTGGTTTTTTGTTTACATTTTTGTTTTATTTTTATTTTTGTTTGTTTTGTTTTTTAAACCTTAGTGATTTATGATGGCTGCTGTCAGGAGAGGAAAACTTTAATGCAGAGCTGGGATAGTTCAATTGTAATTCAGAGCTGAAATGACCAAGTGACCGCATCTGCAGCTCAAAGTTCTTCACCATCCAAATTTCCCTCCTTTGGACATTCTCTAATGTATTTCTTATATTGTGACACCCAAAAATTGCCTCATATTCTTCACATTTTTGTCTCAAGCCATAATACATCTCCTTGTATAACGCAAAACAAAATACCCTTAGATGTGAAAACCAACAAATAAGCACACAAGCTTTCTCTGTGTGTTTGAAGGTTACTGCAGTAGGTTTGCAAAGTGCTTAGAGTACTTTGATTTAATTAAAACAGTTAGGTTAGGACATTACTTATGGAAACTCCACACATTCCTAGACATCACCTTCCTATTTAAACTGCATCTCAGAGGCATGTGAGACCTCATCCTGGTGCTTGCAAGAAGCTTTTTGTGGCTATACAGCATTTTGTCTGCTAAATAATACATGTACACAGTCCCCTGTGCCCAAGACATTTCCGGGTAACTGAAAGATTACATCAGCCTAACACACAAATATTTGGAGTAGTATTGTTAATGTCTCTAGTGGGGGAAGGTGTCAGCTATTTCACTAAAATAGATTCTATGTTTTCTGTCAGTTATTAATACATTAATTTTAACTGAGGGAAATTCTGGGATCCCTACTAAATGAATTTGTCTTTTGTTTTCTTTTATGGAGTATTTTGAATGAACTCTTGTGCTCTCAGAGAGATCTGAACATAATCCTAGAATATTTGACCTGCTGTGTTTGGAACATCTGAAAAGTATTTAGCTGCAAAGCAAGTTTAGCTTGAAAAGCTTTAGCTTCTTTTTCTTTCCTTTTTTTCTTGCATCATATGCAAAAATTACATATCTTTTTTATGCCTTGACAACATACAAGATAAACCCAAGACACAGAAATAATAGAGTCAGTTTTCCTAGGATCACAAAGGTTGTGGAGTTCTCTTGCTTTCAGTTTTAGATCCAACATAGCTCAAAGAAGTAACATTCTGAACCAGAAAACAGGAAGGAATGTTAATCAAATGTGAAAAGGTTGCTGGAAAAAGAACAGCCTCAGAAAATGTTTTTAAAGATCACTTGTCAAGAACACCATTATTTCTTTGGCCCATTTTATGCCAATTTTTAAAATAAATGGATAGTAAATTTCATTTCCAGCGTATACTGTAGTCATGTGTACTGTAAGGCTGCTTAGTGGTTAAAGAGAATTTCTTAATATTTGCATTATAAAGAGATCTTGAGTTCTCCAGGTACTTGGATGTATTTTGTGATTTTTTTTTGCTCTCATCCAAGGCAAGGGGCTACTTCAATCTCCTTACTGATGAGGATGATTGATAGAACTGTGTTTCTGATGCACATTTTTAAAATTAGTTGGAGGTTGTTATTAAATGTCTGAGTAGTTGTTGGCCTCAGCAGCTGACATAGTGTGGTGTGACTTCAGGACCCATGCAAGTCCCATCCCTGAAACCTGCCAGCACAACCCGCTCCCTGTGCACATTCCTGAGGCATCTGAGGGGCACCAGGTCCCATTCCTCAGACAAGAGCAGCCTAGGGAGAAGCTTTAAGGTACAGAACGAGTGGGAAAATTCCATCTGATAGAGAGAGAGAAAAGAATTGGTCTTGCACTAGTCATACAAGTCATTCCACCAAAGAAAGAAGGCTGGTAAGCCTCCTGCTTGCAACTAATTGATGATTAAGTCAACAACGAAAGTAATAAAGTTTGTGGTTCTACAGGCACAGGATTTAGAAAGTAAAATTTGTGACATATACTAAGGCTTCAGGAAAATTTAGGTCAAGAGCATCACTGCATTCAGACTCCTTTAAGCTGATGAGGCATCCTATGGTTACCCAGCACAACTACAGTATTTCTGACATCTGCCAGGAGACAAAGGAATACTCCTTTTGGCGAGAACCTAGTGGACAATAGCCCCATTTCTCCATTTTTGTCTCACATAAGAATACCTTCCTTCCTCCTCTCTGCACTTAAAGCTTTTTCTACCACTAAAAACTAAACATTTACTAAAGAAAACAAGCAAAGACAGTGCATTGAGTCCAGAAGAGAATATCTAACATTCAATATCACATCTTGACAAATCTTTTTTTTCACATTTATCAACCTCCTAAGTTTCTTAACAATCACCAGTAATATGCGTATATCTCATGTACCTCATAATTAGTTATGGTCTTATAGGATTAACGACTTAAAAGAGCAGCTTGTAGGATCAGTTGACTTATTCAGAAAGGTAGGGAGTAAAGTAAAACCAAAAACTGGACCAATGTTTTCTACAACTCTGTCAGGTGTTGTAGAAAAAGCCCACTAAATCCCAGATTTAGTACAGCTATTCTTCTTAACTTTCTTATATGGAATGGTATTTGTTAAATGGTTCATCAATTATGCACCAAAAAGGATACAAATCTCTACATTAGACTTAAAAAAATTAATCTTGCATGCTCAGAATTCTGAATTTGAGTTAGACTTACTTAGAAAGAAACACTTTATATATTTTAGTTTAACTGCACAACCATAATTCTTCCCATAAAAATTCTTGTGTAAAGGTTTGCAAATTAACTTATATTTAATTTCTAATTTACAGTCCCCAAAATCACTTGTGGTTTGCTGCATTAGTGAACCAAAATTGTGTAGCAGTTACTCATGGAAAGGGAAAACTGTAGGGAAAAGGATGTTACTGATTTTACATGTATTTTACAGTTTGGTCACTCTTCCAAAACCTCTAGAAAATGAAAAAAAAGATTCAAAGAAAAGTAGATATTCTAAAAAAAACCACCTTTTTTTACCCTCTTTTGCTAGTGCAAATATATTTTTCATAATAATTATATATTCACTTTTGTGAAACATATACACTTGTTTTAGAAGCATCTATCCATTGTTTTACAAAGGTCTTTTCCTTCAAATAAGCCAATTTATTTTACTGGTATTATTAGGGTGTTTATGAGAATTATTTGGTATTTGTAAATTGTATATTCAAACCTTCTCTGGACTAAGGTTTTATTTGCAGATGCACTTCCCACCTCAACAATGTTGCCCAAGATGTGGAATGTGAAATTCAGACCAGTTCTCATTTTCCTTGTCCTGTTTTGCATCCCTACCATCCATGGCTATACATCATCCACCAGCTGACAGCATCCTGGGGAGAGCACCAAGGCATGCCTTGAGCTCTGCTGTGGCCCTGCCTGCAGCTCAGCCACTTTCCTGCCTGGGCTGTCTTGCCATGGATCAGCTGTCTGCACATGGAGTGATGGCAGGCTGCACTCTCAAGTTACACTGGATTTAATGACACTCAAAGAGGTCTTAATGACTTTTCCATTCACCAGCTGCAATACAACCTGTTTTTCTTGCAGTCAGTGGCACCTAGAGTTGCTGTCTTCTCTACACCTTTTTGTCTTAGATTTTATATTTTTGGCACCTGTGTGTCAACAGGTGTAAGTGAAGGTGGTGCTTGTGATTTGGCACTGTTACAGAGCAGAATCTTCCTGCCAAAGGGGTAATTCCTTGACAGAAACACACAAAGCATCCAGACCAGATCTTCGTTGGTCTTTCCCCTATTTGTCAGAAAATATGAAAAGCCTGTTCCATCACAAAGCAGGATGGACATACCCTAGCAAGAATTAATGCATTGGGTATGGATTGCTCTGCATATTTATCTAAACATATTTATCTGTATTATTGAGATCTTTGTAAATGTCTTCTGCTATCAAATCTTTAACTGAAGTGAGTTATTTCATTGACAAGATAATATGCTTGGTCAATATGTAAGAGAGTGATTCCTTTTCTGCAGGACCTCACACCCACCCTATTTCAAGGCAAACAGATTGCCAAATTTCAATGGATGAGTTGGCAGGCTGAGGGAGATTTATACACATCCTTGCCTGGGGCTCTGAAAACAGAAGGACTGGGGAACCCAGGGGCACATCCTCCTTCCAAATCACATTTCTTCAGTGTAATTCTCAACTCTGTAACATGTATGTTCAGGCTCCCATGTGTTTTCCAAAGATATGTCTATATGGAATATCAGTCTTTTTCCACAAGGTCTTTGTGTGTGTCTACTTACAAGGATTAGTTATGCACTGAATGGTTTGGGCTGCTTCCAGAGTGTGGGGAACACTGCATGTCCAGTTGCCATGGCTTAATGCAAGCCATTTATTAAACTGTCAAAACTGGCTAAGCACCAAATGCTGACTCAAGTGCTGGATATTTTTGTAAGGTGTTTATAAGCTTTTTGTGTTGAGAACTGGGGACACTTGAGAATGTGAATACAGTGAAAGATGCTGCTAATGAGTATTAAGACAGTAACAGACATGACTTCAGCAATCAGCAAAACCCATACATAATATTGTAAATAACAACACTAGGCAATTTGTGATAAACTTCACTGAAAATGTCTAGAGTTTTGTAAATGTTTGCTGAAGGAAAGCTCACTTTTTCTACTGGTATTCAGGATCTGAGATAAAACTTTCAGCTTTATCATTAACAGCATCTTATCAGGAGCAGTATCTTCCACTTCCATACATTTGAATTTCAGAATTCCAGCATCTCCTAACACAGTTCTGAATGAAGTGGAAGGGTGCTGTTAGGTAGGCTACTGGACCAGAGCTGCCGTACATGGATATCTTACAGCCTTGTAAAGGTCCTTGTCTTTGGCAAATCTTCAATGAGCAATTGAATTGGTAGGAAAAAAACACCAACAATTTATTCAGCAAATAATACGTATGGTTCATAAAATTCATCAGGAAATTCATATGAGCGAAGCATTTGATGTGTATGAGGTAGAGCTTTCAAACTTGTGCATTTTGCTGCAGAAATACTGTGTGTTGTATTTTTCCTCAACAATCTCTTGTCACCTTAAAACTCCTAGGTCAAAAATTGTAAAAACCTCAGTTTTTCATAACTTTGAAAGTATATTTAAGAATAAATTGCTTTTAAATTTCCCATTGATATGTGTGAAATCACCATTTTGGACAATCTACCAGCCAGCAGCCAATCTTTGAACATTGTAACTGCAATGGATATTTCCCATTTTGATTGCAAACTAAGAGTAGATACTTCTGCTTGGTGAAGAGAGCTTAACCAATGAATTTTCTAGGTAAAATTTCCTTCTCACTTGAAATGTCAGAAGAACAGAAAAATAGGGACAGGAGAAGAATTATTTTTATTTTTTAATCTTCTGCAATACTGAGATATTGCAGGTATCTCAATAAAGTACTGCTGTGTAGGGATTTGAAATCAGTAGGTAATTGCTGCTTAAGGAGACTGATTGAATTGTGTTTCTTTTAAATTTGCATGATATGCAAACATAAGTCTTCACATTTCTTCTCTTGGTAAGACTATAAATGAATTAATGTCTTAAAAAGCTGTAGGAGAAAGTTCAAATGCCAGATGAAGGAGAACTTCTTTTAATTTCCTGGCGGTTTTCCTCCACTTTTTGTAGCTCAGATGTAAAGTCCATTATGTGAGTGAAAGCTGCATACATTCAAATTACTTGAACTATATTAAGTTAATAAAAAGGGCAAATGCATTTACTGAAAAGTAAAAATATTACGAAGGAAAGTGTATAGTCATATGGGAAAAACAGAAAATGATATAATAATGGAGACCAAATCCTTTACTCAGGACAAGTACTTAATTGTTGGTATTAACTGCTGAAGAAAAACTGTATGCAACAGAAATGAGAAATGCCTTGAATTTGTTAGATAGGAAACAAGAAGATTCTAGAGGACAATGACAGGAACATAGTAAAATTTAAGACCGGGAAGTATAATGAAAGCATAATCTTGCTTTCATTATAACAATCTTGCTCTTTCATATCTTGGACAGTACAAGAATGATTCATACAATAAATAAAGGCAGTAAAATTCTACCCCACTTGCCCTCCCATAATAAAGGGAGTCTAAAAATGTCATACAGATATTATTTCTGATGCACATGAAGAAGAGTGAAAGATAAACAGTACACAAACAAATGCAAAGTCACCCTAGACTGTTGAGTCTGCCACTTCTGGAGTAAAATTTAACAATGGGTGGTTTTTAATGTATTTTTTTTTCCAGAGCAGTTGAGCTAGAGAAATCTGAGCAAACATTTAGTTATAAAGTGATCTTGTACATCTGTTCAGATAGGTTTTCTAAATAGCAGATGTGGTTCATAAACATAAGTAGAGACAGCAGCAAACAACAGAGACAGAAAAATTATGTCTGATTCTGAACTCAGTCTAGTGTACATAAGATTAGCTACTTGGAATGGAGTATATCAATTCCAGGGTGAAGTCACAGCAAGAGAAAACTTGTTCCCAGAAACATCTGGATAAATATTGATCAAGACAAATTTCTAAGGAAGGCTCTGATGTTGTCCTTCTGCCCTTTAGACCTTCTCTTGTTGACCAGGTGTAAAACAAGCATACAGATTATGCATGGACTCTCTAGCAAAGCCACTCAATTCTCAAACACAGTTGGTAAAAGATTTTCTCCATAAATAAAACCGAAGGCACTGAAGTGGTACAGAAACTCTCACAATGAATTCATCCTTAAGAGGAAAATGCAGAGATTTAAGTGCCAAGAAGACTGTTTACTGCTGTGATTTCCATTACTGAAAACTCTGAAGAGACCCTGTAACAGTAAGTACTTCTCTCAGTATTTCCAGGGACTGCTTATGACCTAACATTGTTCTGTTAAGACAACACCACTTTAAGTGCTTTCCTAACTTAGTTCTAATATATAATTTATATTGAAGTTAACCAGCCCACTGTGAGTTCTTTAGTTGTTAAAAATATCACAACAGCTGCAGCTGAAGCTATAAGTTAAAATGGTCAGACTACCAATTTTATTTCTCTGCAACAACAGGACCTTTGTTTATTTTCTAATACTGCATAAATAGTGACTAGACCTGTTCTGTTCAAATGCTTTCCTATTAGACACACTTCTGTTTTCCATTTGTGCCTCCTGCATTAAAGGGATGCTTGAAAGCTTTGGGAGTGCTAAATGATTGCAATACTATGTTTCAAATTGTAACTGGGGGCAAAAATAACATATCTGAAAAAAAAAAGAAAATTATTTTTTAGCTACTGTCTTTGCAGACCATCAACTAAATTTTTCACTTTTAGTCACAACTAATCAAAATTATGACATCCAGCACATTTATTTCCTTTTTAAATTTTACTCTGTTTTTCTTGGTCTGTTTCCCAGTTGCTGGCATAGTAATGTGAAACTTTCCAAAGCTTTTGTGTTACTGCAATGACACATACAATGGCAGCATGGCCCAATGGTACTTGATAATTCATACTCTCTCATTTGGTTACAAAATATCCACCACTCTCTGGATACAAAATATCCACCTCTTATCTTGAGGTGACAGGAGATAATAGATACCAGAAAACTTATCATATGAGATGTGGTTTTGTCAGGTGACCTCATAGCATTTAAATAGAGATATTCCCATTATGTTGCCCCTGGTAGATCCTTTCTGCGACAGCTTGGGGAGCCCCAAGATATTTTTACCCTTAAAGGAAACCTGGTGCCTGATCAGCATTGCTACATGAGCTCTGGAAGGTGTCTCAGATAGAAGACAGCCTCTGTCTGTGAAACCTGTGGACAAACTTCCTCTCCTCTCACACTCTCAGGAAAGTCAAAGCTAGTGCTCTCCTGTTTTTCTATTTTCTCTTTCTGGGTGAGGACACCAGAAACACCTCTGGACCATAGAAATGGGAAAAGGAATGTCATAGAACAGTTGGTTGTCCTGTGGTGCTGGAAAAGCAGCTAAGCAGCAACACCTTCAAGAAAAAAATAAGATTAAATGAGCATAATGAGTGGTCAGTTAGTAGATCACAAAATCATAGAATTGTTTGGGTTGGAAGGAACCTAGAAAGACCTTCTAAGTCCAACCCTGTCTTCTATGACGTCATTCACAAGACAAGGTTGCTAAAAGCCCTAATCAACCTGACCTAAATATTTTCATGGAAGGGACACACACATTTTCTCTGGACAACCTCGTCCCAAAAAGCCCAATTCTTCTTTATAACTAAGGTCAGCCTGCTCTATTTTAGTTTAAAACCATTAGTCATTGTCCTGTCACTACATGCTCCAGTCAGAAGTTCCTCTCTAGCTTTCTTTTTGGCTTCTTTTGGTACCAAAATCTTGCTGTGAGGTCTTCCTGAACCCTTCTTGTCTTCAGGCTGAACAGCCACAACTCTCTTGGGTCTTTTTTTCACAGGAGAGGTGTTGTTGCTCGCCAACCATTTGTTTGGATAATTTCATAGAAGATAGTACTCACAATATCCTTTTTTGTTGTACAGGAATGCAAGCTACAGCTGGATCCTGTGTTTGTGTGGGTGTGCAACCAGCAGCTGTGGCTTGCACACCCTCCCTCTGCTGGAACTGGTCCTGGAGGCATTTCCATCTACATCTGCACTGTTGCAACATTTATTAAGGACTTTCAAGTCACCCTCATACCAGTGTGAATTTACTAATGTGAGTGTGCTTGGGAAGGTTTAAATCCATAAAAATGAGATAGCTCCCACAAGTGTTCCAATCTCTGTATTCTACCATGGAGTACTAGTACAATGAATTGGAAAGCACAATATGCTCCATAACTCACATATAATTCATAATCTGAGCTGTTAAGTGGAGTCCTGTCAAATCTAATCAAGAACTTTTTAATTCCCATTTTCCTGTATTCTAAAACAGCTCCCTGCAAAGACACAGTGTTCTCTCATACACTCTGCAATATTTTGCACTATCTAGGACAGTGTACTTTGTGAATGGCAGAAAAACTTCTATGACTAGCATATTAAAGACAAAAACATTGCATCACTTAAAAAATTACTAGATAGTTTAGATGGATGAGAAGTGCATGTAAAGGTATTGGAAGGACTAAAAGCTATCAAACAAATATTCATGAACTAGTTTGTTTCTTCACACTTCCAGGCATTTTGATAGTACTTTGTTGAATCAATCCAAATATGTAGTAATGTATTTTGTTATCAAAGTGAGACATTTTAACAAATATTAAAAGAAATCTTACCTCTCAAAAATATGTATGAAATATGGGAAAATTTTTGGGGAATTCAACATTCTTCATTGTCATCGCCTAGCTATGGACACAACCGGACACAACCACTATTGTGCTGCAAATTACAGACCAAGAGGGCTTAGTCTGGAGGTGTAGCTTATGTGGTCTGAGCACAAAACTTAAAAATGATGGCTCATGGAGTTTTGCATCAACACAGCACAAGCACTGTGATCAAGTGAATGAAAATAAAACCAGAAAGAGTATTGCAAAATACTTACAGATATCATGTTTTTGTGAAAGTGTTTAAAATGTGAAACCCAGATACTTTTATTCCAAATTAATCTTATTCACTGTAGATATTTAATTCTTGTCTAGGAAAAAATAAAACAAGGAAAATAGAAGTTATCCATTAATCTTTGCATTAATAGCCGTAATCAACTGAAGTTTGTACACAAAGGCTTTTTATGTCACTATTTCATGCTATTGATCCTTCCCAAAATAAGACTCTCCTAATGTAGTACAGTTCAATAGCAGAGGCATTTGCACTATTTTGAGCAGTACCAAACAGAAAGGAAAGCGCAGGAATACATTAGACATTGCCTATAAGAGGATGTACATCTGGATAGGAGCTGCAGCATTACAGTGGATGATGGGGTGAAAGACTATGCTGTGGACAAGTCCTTTGCAGGGAAATATCTGAAGCCAGATTCCCTAAAAGGCTGCTATAGTTTTATTAGCCTTCAGAAGCTGATCATGTAGGAGAACGAACCGAGATCTCAAAGTAGTAAGCGAAAGATCAAGAGGTCTTCTACCCTCTGTTTGTTTGACTGAAGCATGATGAATGGAAGGGTTTTCCTGTCCCAAACCCTTGAACTGGAAAGAGCTGGAAAGAGGAACGTCTCTTAGGGACAGTTCTTTTGGAAGCCAAGGTGATTGGCACACTGCAGGGAGGTCTGTGCAGAGGCACTGCATCTGGCAGAGGTGACTGAGACACCATAAGCTGATCCCTGGAGCTAGCATAGATTTTAACATGTCAGAGGAGGCAATTGCCTTCATGTTTGAGAACTGACACCTGACTTTGCACATGACAGCTCAGTTATTTGGCACTCTCATCAGGCAGTCCCTTGCTGCTGTTGAAGCTCTGCTCGTTTATTATTGAAAAGAGAAAGGGAAGACTTCAGCTAACTTCTGGGAACACATCATAGATTGCATTACACATACAGACATGCATGCAGATGCTGGCTCTAAAACTTTTAACTCCTAAAATAAACACCAGTAAAACACTCAATTTATGTAAATATGTACACCGCAGTTATGTGTGTACCTTACTAAAACTAAAAGAAAACCAACAAAAAACCTACAAAAAAAAGTGGGGGGGAAAAACCAAACCAAAACAAAAAAAATCCAGAACCAGCTTTTCTAAATTGAAGAAACATATTGAAAATTAACAAGAAAATTTTATAGTGCTGCTGGTAATTTTCCAGAGAAATGATGAAAAAGCTAGCTCACTGACAACTTTGGAAGCTGGCAGGAAGAAAAAGCAGTGAAGGTCAAGCCAAGTAATTATTAAACTAAGACTAACTTTATGTGCCTATGTTTGAAATTTTAGCAATAAATATTTGACTGTATTTAAATGCAAACAAAGGTATACTTATATTAATTAAGTTTGAAGAAATTCTCAATTTCAGAACCAAATCCAATAAATATTAGTGTTAACATTTTTTTTCTCTCCTACTTTTTAGCAGGATGTCATAAAATAGTACAAGGTGCTTATTCCTCTCTGATTTTAAGGCTTTTTGTGTATAAAAGGAAAAATAGAGTACCTATCAAGAAATGTAAGCCTTGCATAAGAAATCCTGATTTCCATAATTAGGCAAATAGAAACTGTAGTTTTAATTGTCCTTATAATATGGCATGACTTGAAAGAAAAAATCTTACTTTAAATGATATGCTTAAGAAGGTACTTAATTGTAAGTGGGTCTTCAGTACCTCCTGATCTCCAGAAGAACATGAATACATGCTTCTGTACTCTCCTGAATGAGTTGATTTCTGAACAGTGTTTTTTCTTGTCTCCCTCCTTAATTCTGCCTGCTATTTAGCACTATGGTTTTGGTACTATTAATTGTGTCCATTCTAAATTATATTCATAGACCAAAGAGACAAGTAGGAGCTGAGGGCCTAGCATCCGTCATCTCTGTATAGATGGGTTCTTTTTTTGTCCAGAAAGTAAGGATGGCATTAATACCACCCTGTACCCTAAGCTGTCCCTCACATCATGCAGAGGCACTGGTATCCCAGACAGCTGGGAGAAGTTGCCAAAAGGAAATGAGATGGGGTTCAATAGCATGCCTCAGTCCTAGGTCATGCAAACCTCATGAAATTCAACAGGAACTACAAGGTCTTGGGACAATCCTAATCACCAGAAAGGTCTGGGCAGAGATCCAAAGGATGGAGCACCTCTGCTGTGAAAGCAGTTGAGGAAGTTGAGGAAGTGGTTCGGCCTGGAGAAGAGAAGGCTTTGGATGCCTTTCAGTACTTGAAGAGGGCCTACAAGAAACCCAGGTAGGGACTTTTGGCAAGGATATAAAGGACAAGAAGAAATGGCTTTAAAGTAAAATAGAACATATTTATATTAGATATAAAGAGAAATTTTTGGTGAGACACTGTAACAGGTTTTGTCCAGAGAAGTTGTGAATGCCTCATCTCTGCAAATATTCAAGGCTGGGTTGGATGGGGCTCTGAGAAAATTGTTCTTGTGAAAGAAGTCCCTGCTTATGGTAGTGGACAGGGAGGTTTATTATAAGGTCTTTGAAAGTTCCTTCCACACCAAGCAATTCTATGTTTCTCTGAAAATACATTTTTTCTCTGCCCAGGACAGAGGCTGTACTAAATCTTACCCATGTGACTATTAGAAGATGAACACTGCTAAGCTAAACAACCTGACAGCTGGCCTGCTGCACTTTCCTCTACAATAATAAATTTTCTATGCTTAAGAATAATGACAGTCTGCTGGAAGAGAAAAGTTGATTGAAAAATACATCTTGTATTCGTGTGAGATACAGAAAAGCCCACCCTTTTCCACAGCTCCAGTTGGAATTGCTAGCATAAAAACAGAATTTCAGAATGTTTTTGTATATTTTTTCCCCCACAGTTTTTATCATATATGCCTCCCTCCATTACCAGTAAAATGCTCTCCCCAGAGAGAAAGGATGTCACTAAAAGCAGTTGGGCTGCACACAGGAGGAGCCATCCCTAGTGCATTGCCTGGTTGGACAAAAAAATGCCACCCTGTTGATGTCTTTATTTATTCCCATATTTATGGATAAATGTAGGCAGACTTAAAGATTCTTTAGTCTGCATGACACAGCTCTAGAAGCACCAGTCCCTCTCTAATAACAACCCACAAATGCAAATCTAGTAACCTAACTTACATACACAGATAGATTAGGCTGAAAAAATTGACAATTGTCTCTTTGAAAAAATGAGCTCTTGGCATTCCATCTCTACACCAAGAACAGAGAAAAAAATGCTATTTCTGGGTAACAGTTTCCAAGGTTGTTTAATATTCAGTGAGGATCTTAACATTAGCTCACATTTTAAGAATTTCACAGCACATCTGTGCATCATTGCATGTTTTACAGGTTTTCTTGGACACCATAATTTTTTTCCTAAAACTCTTACTTGACAAAACAAATTCAAGGTATTAATTGTTCTTCCTCCACAATCTCCAAAGAGATTGCATTTCTAATTACACACAATTGCAGCTTATTCAACTTCTTTACACTGCATGTTCATACAATGTGCTTTTGTCAAGAGCTGCTACTTGAAAAGGTGTTCACAAACAAGACAATGCAACATTTGATCCTCCTTTTCTTCCTTCAACAGTTTATCAAGACAGTACATTTTAGTTATGAAATATACTACTTTTATATTGCAAGCGTCTTTAAGTAAGTACTTAGGATTGCTATGATATTGTGACAAAGCAATGCTAAATTCTGTATCTTCTCTAACAAAATGGTTAAGTGAAAACTGAAAATAGCAACCTTAATTTTTTTGAAGGTCTAAAAGATATGACAACACACCTATCCTAGTTGTATAATAATCTTCCAACAAAGCACTGGACCACAGCACACAAACAAAACTGTCCCCACACTAATTATCATGGCACATTTCAGCCCAAAGGGAGTTTATCTGACTTATAAGCCTTTGGGGAAGGGGTATGAAAATATAATTGAAATGTGACAGATTCCTAATTATAGAAGCAACTGTATCAGTCAAATATTCTCAAAACAATAGCACGTGTAACTAACTTTGACAAAGTAATGGTTTTGTGAATTAATGTTGCTGACATTCATATCCAGCTTACAGGGAATTCAAGATATTCTGTGATGTTCCCTGTCTGTGCCCCTGTTAAGATCCAACATGATGATACAATGAGGAGTGACAATCATAACTAAGACCTTTCCTCACTAAGGCAAGCCTCCTTATTATCAGAATAATTTAATATATATTCATGTAGACTGTTATCTAATAAGAAAATCTTATCATAAAAATAAAACTTGCTTCATATTTTCAAGGACAAAAACTTTCTTCCTGTATGTCCTTATAGCAGTGACCTCAACATGTACCAGGGAAATAGCAACTCAGGTAGTGAACAACTCTTGGCAGTATGTGACATTTCTCAGAAAAAACTAAATTGCAAATAAGAACACAAATTCATCCAAGTTGACTTCCCGCAATTTCAGTTAAAAGGTTCTTAATAAACTTTTGTATAACCTAGCAGCACATTCCAACCTGGTGGGAGCTATTTTCTCAGATGAAGGAATCTGAGACCTGTATGAACAAAAAGTCAAAAGGGCTGGAATAAAGCAAGTAGGGGAAGAGGGGCACAGAATAGCTGTGCAATTTCTGGCAATAGTCCCTCACAGAGCATGGGAACAAGTGGGTCCCTCTTCGGCTTGGAGCACGCAGTACTCTCTTGGTGATATGAACTCTCAGAGTTCAAATGTACTCTCAGAAAACTAGATGAGTCTGACATCCCAACTTTTTGTGTAATGTGGTTGAGAATGCTGCAATAAGTGTTAGAATGTGTACCTACATCAAGAAGCGACCTGTATGGCACCCACTTCCTTTTGCCACCTGAGTACAGGCCATGCATGACCCAGCCATTGAAGGAACATGTTCTGTGGCTTCTCAGGTGTGAGAGATGATTTGGCTCCAGTGTAGAAGAAACAACCTCTGCCGTACAATTCAGCAAGCTAGAGGGAGGAGAGCTAAAGCCACTGAGAAGTGAGAGCAGATGTAAGTAGCCAGTCCCCAGGATGCCGCCAGCCAGGTATACAGAAGTCAAGGTGTTCTTTTATTACATCTGATCCCAGCAGACAAACGCATCTGATCTTGGAGCTGATATTCTTCATCCCAAGGAGTAGCAGGGAAAAGACACAAAGCCATAGTGCCTTGCGCACACCACAACAGTGCCTATTCAAAATAGGTGGATTTGACTCAAGCAAATCACCTTATCTTAACCTATGAGTTGTTCTCTGTTGTAGTTTCTCCCTTCTGTACGGCTGAGCAAGGGGACAGACAGAGTGATTTGGTGGGCATCTAGCATCCAGCCAAGGTAATCCACCACAGAAGTGAAGCCAGAGGATATCCTAGGGAGTGGGTGTCTTTTGTGGATGGATTAGAAATTTTGCAGGGCAAATATGCAGTAAGATCACACTGGTTTAATCCACAGTATGAATGTACAAGTAGGATGGATGCTCTGAGTTTTAGCCAAAGGCAAGAAACACTTGCATTGGAATTAACTCAGGGCTGCTTAGCTGGCTGAAACACAGATACCAAATGTTAGTGCTCTACAAATGTGTTTTTTAGATCTATTCAATTTGAGTGGTGTCTCCTAACTCTTCAATTACAGTTAACACCTTTCTGCTGACTTGAATAGCTTCAAGACTGCATTGTAAATGTGTAGTTACTACAAGATAATTAATCAATTAATTAAAAGCTAGAATCTGCAGGGAAGCAAAAAAACTCTGGGTAGCTAATGCAGTATCTGAAACTTTCCTCCTAGGAATGTAAGGAGATAGGTCTCTGGTACAATCATTATGGCGCCCCCTCCCTCTCTGCCATTATTGTCTTTAAGTCTTTAAAGACAACAGGATCTTCCTCCTGAAGACAGAGACAGAGAGGAGGAGATAAAAGGTGTACCCTTTCATCACAGGGCAATGTGTAACTCAGATCACAGATTGTAGTGAGCCATTGAGGAAGAAAAAATTAAAGAGAATTCCACTTTGGTGTCACTGTCCTGTTCAAACCCACAAACTTCCTTTCAGTTTTACTCCTGGCATTGCTCTCAAGCTTCACTGCATTCACTTCCCCAGTACAATTCCACTGAGGGCCAAGTTCTTCCAATTTCTGTCCATTTACAATACCACCACCCCTGTCTTCCTCTTTTGCGGCCTAGTTAAAAAAAAACAGTGAATTTGGGAAAAATAGTTATTAGAAAGAGAGAAGATTACACAAGGTGATACTGACAACAGCTTTGGCAGAATATATTCACCACAGTAGACTTGGTCATGCCTTGTTTAGTGAAGCTCTCATCCCTTTTACAGACAGAAAGTCCAAGCCCAGAGAAAACAGAATCTGTTCTGCATGTACATAATTAATTTTATAGGCATGAGTAGTACCAGCAAACTCAACTGCACTGTTTGGATGATGAAAGATATTGGTACAGTGTGGTGCTTATAATTGCCTTTCATAATTTGTATATACTGGAATGGTCCTACTTCAATTGTATGAGTACCCATGGCATACCACACCTTTCTATTTCAATTTAGTTAAAGTGTATTAATCCCAGAGAGTAGAAACCAGAATAGACACTGATAATTTTAGTGTTCTAAAAATCTACTGACCCTGAAGTTCTGATTTTGCAAAAGATCCTTCTGTACAAGCACAGTGGCATGGATACCACAGCCAGCTTTACATATGCAGCTCCATCCTTCCCTACCTGCAGGCTGAAATGAACATTCATCAGTGACTCTCAACACTTATTGTTCCTTGCATCTAATTTTTATTGTAAGCATTTATTACTGTGAACTTCAATTCCATGTTTATTTTCTAACAAAGTAATTACATGTACAGTTTAACTGTAGTATTTATGTTTATTTTATACAATATCATAAAAATGTTATACATAGCACCATCTGTTGGCTGAGATAGCTATAACAAATGAAAAATAGTTTATGCAGATTAGGAAGAGAAAAGTAAACAAACAAGAAAACAGAAAAAGGGACATAAAAATTTAGATGACTAAACTGCACACTAAACTGATCTTACATGTACATTTTTCTGTAAGTTAGGGGATATATTTCCAAAGAACACATTTAAGGCTGCTCTACTTAAAAATTTTGGACACTTTTTGGAGGAAAAAAAGATGGATATGAAAAAGCTATAAACACTAGTAAGAGAGTGTGATAAATTAATTCACCTGCAGCACCATAGCTTACTCTGTGCTCTAGCATCATGCTTCTCTGAATCCTTGGTGCTTTTAATGGCTTTAGAAACACAATAAGGAAATTTATGGTGTTTTCTGCAGCCAGACATCTACCTGGAGAATTTCTGAGGCAGAAGGGTGTACTTCTCCCTACTGCTCCCACACAGCCTCCCTGAGAGCCTGTAAGGCAGCCTGGTCCCCAGGGTGCTGTACTTTCTGAGGTCCATGTTATGCATGTGGCATGCAAGCAATCTACTCTGCTGGTGGTCTGTGTCTGCACAAAGGCCAGCCACAGCTGCAGTCTGACATCCCTGAGAACATCTCCTCAGAGTAAAAATTCTGTGAGGAGGAAGTCTCAGTGTGTTAGCACTTGTATGAAAGCCCCCTTTCCCACACTTTAGTCAGCCTCATGCCTACCACACCTACCTGGTGTGCTGAGCTGGATGGGATGCCCTGTGCTGGGCAGGGACTGGGCCAGCATTTCCATGTCCAGAAAATCTCCATCTGGCTGGAAATTACCACTTTAAGCAAAGACTGCATAAAGGTACCTGTCAACCCCTTGTGTTCTGTACCTGTACACAGTAGGTTTTGCTGAGCACCCCAACAAACATCATGACTTTTGTCTAGCAGTGCCATTAGACAGGCCAGAGTATTATCTAAAAAAACCCTTCAGTATTAAAAACGTATATGCACAGCTTTTTGCTCTTCAAAGTCAGGCAAGGAGAAGAAAGGACAAACTTGATTTTCCAGACAAGAAATCACAATATTCTGTTTCTCCGAATTTAGACCAATGGATCTTGAGATAATGAAATAAAAAATATTTTTACACAGAGCTTAATGAGGCAACTGAATTAGAGTTTAAATCTAAGATCAATCTCTTTATACAAAAAGCAAGTAGAAAAATTACTTATGAATTAAGTACTTCTGTCAGGAATACCCACTCTTAGGTTCCCTGATATCAAACCAAGAACCTGGTAGCTGCCTCACACAAAACATCAATCTGATACAAACCCACCCAATTCAAATTTGGTCAAAACATTTTGACATGTTAATTTTGTGCAGGCAGGCTCCTTTGTGCCTGATGAGCTCCATATCTTGCTTTGCCTAATTCCACAGAAGTGCAGTCACACATTTGATCTGGAGGGGTTCAGAGGTGCTGGGTGACCCAGTGACACGGGGAGGAGGCTCTAATGACATGGCCACCTCAGCTTCAAGTAGGTTCTGGTATTAATTTAGGCAGAAATCCAAGACTGCTTCACAGTGTGCATGTTTCGCTCCAAGCCTGCTGCTCTTGCAGCAAGAAGAATCTGACAGTCTTTCAAGACTGACAACATATTTTATCTCCTATGGCTGCCCTTTTACAGGACAGAGGAAGTCATCATTTCTTCCACCTGCCACTGTGAAGGAAACATATTCACACAGCTCATCATTCAGGGAGCACAAGCCTCAGCACATCTAGTACTCTGTAAATAGTCTTGGTGCAGATATAGCAATAAATACAGCTTTTAAAGTTGTAAAAGGCACCAGTGTTTCTAATGGTATATTTTTCTTTTCTCCAAAAGGCATTAACAAGAGTAAGGGCCAAATTCAACGCAGGGCTATTGTGTTCATTGTACAAAGCTAAAAGTCAAATGTCTTAATATGGTCAGTTTTATAATGAAGAAAAAAAGGACTAACAAAATATGTTCATTGCGTTCTTTTGTCCATTTTTTAAATCTGGAAGATTAGTGGCGCAGTTTCTCATAGCAGGGGGGACACTAATTTTTTTTTTAAGGATCTCATGCAGGAGCTCATCAAGTTCTGGGATTTACACATTTGTTTCTAACAAATTTTGAAATTATAATCGAACAACTAACAATGATTATTATGCTGGGAATGGATAAGAGACAATAGAAACAGCAAAAAAGACAAAAAAGACAAGCTACAGTGCACCTAAGTTTAGCTTGATTTCATAGTAACACATTTCATATTTGGTAGATTGAAAAGTTACAGTGCATATCTATAACATATCATGGAAATTGATCAGTATGTGCTAGGGAACAGTTAGAGCACAAAATAACTTTTAATTCCTACACATAGTTCACACAATTCGGGCAAAACAACCATACTTCATTTTCCCGCTATTCTGCTCTGCTCATCCACTAGAACAAATGGATTTCTGTATTTATCTGCCTGAGGAAAATGCATGGAAACATGAATCATTTAGGTTAACATGTCCTGGCACAAATGAAACTGTGAATATATTGCTTCCCTGAAGTCCTAAATGTGAAACACTGAAGAATAAGAGCAGGTCAGCCAGAGACAAGATCTCTAGTGGTCTTGCTCAGTGAATATTTGGTGCATAATTTGCACTGCTATTTAATCTGTATGAATTTGTGGACACAAAACCTTCCCTGTTTATCTTTGTGAGGCCTAACATGCAGTCTTTTCTCCTGTTTGTCAGAGATCAGTATAACCTCTACTGCATTTTGATTTCATTGCTCAAGGCAAAGGCAGGATGAGTTTTGAGTCAATGTCATGTAAACTGACTTTTCTTAAGTTTTCTGGATAGTTTATATGTTAAGCCATTTTTTAATAAATTGACATATACATGAAGGAAAATACAGAAATCAGGAACAATCAATAAGAATCTGTCATTACAAAATTATGCCTCATCAACCTGGGACAGTAGCAAACTGCAGATACCTTGATTTTCGTAACACTTCTGATACTGTTTCCAGTGGCATTTTAATCTGGAACGAATAGCATACTCTAATGTAACAGCCGAAGGTTCAACATCTGTCAATTAGTAAGAGAGGGGTTTCTGCAGCCTGATGGAGAAGGAGTTCAGGGTGATCTAATAGCACACAACTTGTTTGGAGGATTTACAGATATTACAAAGCCAAACTCCTCAGTCTTGGTGGATATCACAACAAGGGCCAAATTGCATCTAGGGAGGTTCAGAAAACATCAGGAAAAACCTTTTATTGGGAAGGATACTGCAGCAATTGCTGCCCTGAGACACTGTGAAGTCTCCATCTTATTCAAGACTTAATAAGATAGAAGCACGGTGTTGGCAATAGTCTTGCTTTCAGCAGAAGTTTGGAATTCCAGCCAGTGTTTCTGTGTTTCTGCGATCTCATGTGAGCTACAAAATTGACATTATCATATGACAGCAGTGCAGAGCTATTAAAAGTGACCCAAATTCACCAATGAATTTCCATAATGTATATCTACTGACACACTGGAGCCACTATTATGTTATTCTGAACAGAAGTAAAAGTCAAACAAAAGACGAAACATGTTTTTCTTGCCTTTTCAAACACTTAGATCCAGCACCAACTGTGTAATGGAGAAAGACATGCTAAAATTAGGAGGTCATCAACACTGGCAGTTGTGCTGGAAAGTGGGCAGCTTTAGTAGCTTATACCCTGTCGAAACAAATCAAGGACAGAATGTCCAGATTCAGTGCACAATGCAATGAACAGTATTAGGTGGAATAGATTATATAAAACATGTTGTATGTCTTCTTGCTTTCTTATCTCACTTAAAAATCAAAAGAACTGATATAATCTAAATCAAAGACCAGGAACTGACAGCAATAATGATGTTTACTTTCAAATCCCCACTATTGTTTGCACTACACTCCCCCCAACAGACCACCATTTGCAGACCCTGAGTGAAAGAGTGGATGTAAATTGAGCAAGCCTTTATTGTTTGGCAAGGTGGAAAATCCATTATTAGTTTCTTTTGCTTCTGCGCAGGGCAGTTCTGCTCCACTTTCACTGTTTAATGCAGTGTGACTAAAATTCTGTACCCTGCAGAAAGCTTTCAAGCAGTAGCAGAGCTGGATGCATTTGTAATGCTCTGGAAGCAGTGAAGAGCAGTGAACAGAAAAAGTGGCAGGGAACAGAGAACTGCTGAGCACACAATACACTATACCTTTCCCCTTGATATTTTCTGTCTCTCCCTAAATTTAAGTTCTTGGCCATTCATCCATATCCAAGAGGAGCAAAGGTTCTT
>NW_005054567.1:156852-243634 GCF_000277835.1 Geospiza fortis | reverse complement strand
TTTGCTAAGGTAAACAAGATATGGAAACTGCTACAAGTATCTGGAGGACAGGAGAGTGGCCCTAGAGACAAATAAAGATACAACATTTTTCTCCCTACATGTCATTAAGATTTGTTGCATTCAGGTTTTCATTCTCCTGTCTCTTGACTCACATGCTACAGTAGGCATACTGTCTTAGGATCTTATTATGAAGGCTGAAAAATTAAGTTAGCTTTTAATCAATATTGCAGAAAAAGACACAGGCATCTTCCCTTCATAGCAGCAGGTACATATACACATGAGTAAAAACACAGGCTAGAGGAGAGGATATGATGATGGACATGGGACACCTGCCTGACCCTGCTCCTTGCTGCGAACTGTGCTGTCAGCAACTCCACCTTTCTTTTTTCCTTTACAGTGACCCGGAGCGGTGTGCTGAGGCTCCTGTCCTGTGAGGCAGACAGCTGGAAGAGGTGGGGGAGTACCTTACACCAAAAGAGATTCCCAGTAGAGGTCAAATTTTGCTTTTAGTTATTTGCATTGTTCTTTCATCTATTGCTATCTAGAAGGCTGAAGGGTGTTGTGTTGTGCTTCTTGTCTAAGAATAAATAAGAGCTAGACAGCACAAAGGAATGCCTTCCATTTGTTCCACTAGGTGTGTCAGTATATGTAGATGATTTATACTTAACTTCCCAGGCCAAAACCATTAGTTTTCTCTGAACATCTGGCTGGCATCTGCAAAATCTACATGTATGCATCATTAATCAGAATATCATTGTGAGGTTTAGTAATGAAAGATAGATCCAGTAAATTCACTATATTAGTGTAATAACACTTACTAGAATACCACAGAGCTACAGCTTTTAGTGTGCGCTTGAAAAAAGTAATTGCTTTAATAACAGCCTAGAGTAAAGCATGGTATTTGTGTTTAACAAAGTAATCTAATGAACATCTGTCTTCATTCCTACAAGTTTGCTCTGTACAAAGCAGATATCAAACTCTTCATTTCCTGTCATAAGCTGTTGCTAGCTATTAACGCACTAATAACTTTACATGGATATGAGCTACTTGTGCATGTGTATATATATGTGTGTGTGTGTGTATGTGTCCTCATGTATGTATATAAAGAGAGACAGAGGAGCACATCGATAACTTTTTCTTTCTTCTGACTCCTCTCATTTCTCTGTTAGCAAACAAATTATAAGAAAGGGATCATTTGTGCTTAAATTTCTATTGGAAAAATTTTGAGTTACATGCAGTGCTTCCCCTGTTAATACCACCTACAGATTCTTATGGGATTTCTCTGCTATATGATTGTAGAAGGAAAGACAGTAACTTCTTTCCATATGTATAATATGGTGACCAAAAGTGGTTTTTGCTCTACATCAAGTTAAAATAATGTGCTTTTGGCGAAGTCAGAGCTGGAGGGTATTTGCCATATGTTTCACACATGAAAACTCACTTCATTTTCTGCCATTTAAAAAAACTCTGGTAAAGGTGTTTTAGGCACACTTTAAATAAGTAACACTGGAAACTGTGCAAAACATAATTGGTCCATTTCACACTTTTCCCCTGGCAGAACAGTGGTTTATATATTTCTTCTTGTCTTAGCAAGATTTTAAAGATCACTGTTTTCCACAATTAACGTTGCCATTTTAAACATAAAATATCTCCTTCTCACGCACTGGCATCCTTATTATCAGCTACGAATCCATCCAGAAACACTAAAGAATTAGAGGTAAATTGGTGGTGGAATTGTATTTTGGATTGAATTTGTAATTGCTTTTTAATATCAAGAAAAATCAGTTGGGTTATAATTGGCTTTAACTGGAATTCACACAGGATGGAGCTTTTGTCTTTACCTGAAGCCAAGTAGCTCTCAGACAAAGGAGTTTCTTTTCAGCATTTGAAAACATCAAAGAAAATCTAATCTGCACCATGCCATGCAATCTTTGATGAGGAGAAAATAGTTGGTAGTTGGAAGATAAATAGAAAAAGGACCTCATGTTTTATCCCCAGAAGTAGTCTCCACACTGCCCTTACATTTGAACCAGTTTTTTTTTCCTAAAGAACTGTTTTCTCACAAAGGTTGTTTAGTACCAAAGCTGAATAATTCAGGGATCACAATGGTAGAGGACATTAGTTCCTGTCACTCCAAAACTCCTACTGCTATGCTTCCTTTATGTACACAAGAGACTCTAAAAGCCTGAAAATACCTTCCTTCACAAAATCACTAGTTCTTCACTGAAGGTGAGCAATGTAGGAATCTGATAATGCCATTCCTTCAAAGGAATTATGAAGAGACTGAGCAAAATGCTTGATAGGGCCTCCATATTTCTGTAACTGAAGGCAAGAAGCATAGTGACTGACTGAGTGGTTGTTTTAACATATACGTCAGAAAGTAAAGTTAGCCATGAGCCATCAAAGGCAGAGAAAAGATACAACAACACGATGACCATACAAAAGAAAATTACTGTCATTAGCCTGGATAGTCCCATACAACCTATCCAGAGTGAAAAGTTGCTCTTAGAAAGATGTTTTATTCTGAATGGTTCCAAAGAAACGGAGCTCTCTCTTTCCCAGCTCTCATCTCTCACTATCCTTCCATGCACCAGCTCACAAACTCGCTGAAAAGTACGTAATGATTCTGTAAGCATGGTTCATAATTACTTTAAAATAGTGGGAAGTTAATTTTTTTCTGGATATTTGTGTATTTACATTCCAACATGTAAAGAATCTAATCTTAACTTTATGTCTAGGCTATTGCTATATGAAAGTCCTGTGCTGTTTGGCTTTGGGTGTTTAGACTGAGTATCTGTGGTGATGCAGAATTATTTATTAGGGGTTCTATGCCTCTATATCTAGGTGTCAGTTACGTGTCACAGCTGCCATATTAATGTCACATGTTCTTAAAAAGGCTTGCTCTGGTTTTCTGATTTATACTGACAATTGTATTAGGGTATTGGACTCAGAAATTACTCCTTTCTTGGACAAGGAATCAAGGGGGCAATGGAATGAGGTTAGTGCCTGATTTCAATAAAACAGAGATTTCTAAAAAGAGATGTATAACTGTCTGCCAAGGAATTCTTTTTCAATAAACTAAGCATTGGTCCTTTTAATCTTTCCCATCCTCATATTAAATACCTCTTGTTCCACATTTCTTTTCAAGCTAGTGGTAAAATACACATATTCTCTACAATAAACTACTATTTTGAAAAGCGAGTTTTAAAGATATTGCATTGGCACTAGTCCTCCCAAAGTTATTATCTTTAAATTTTGCATGTGTAACACAAGTAATAGCAGAATCAGAATCTGCCTCTGCAGAGTTATAGCACTTTATAAAAACAAAAATCAAGCACAGGAGGTTCTTAATATACAAAGCGTGTCAATGACATAAACAATGATAATTAATAATCCTAATTGATACTTGCATTTTGAAAGTTGTCCAATCCAAAAAATCCCTAAATCCAAAACCAAACATGAGGTGGTATAATAAATCAAATATTAGATATTACAATCCTGATAAAGACTGCCAACAGATTGTCATGATTGTCATTAAAATATGGAGCAATTGAAACAGCAGGATAGCAGTCATGTGCCCCCCACCTCTGGAAGTGAAAAGGCTTGTGATGAATCACTCACACAGAGCTTCATGGCACCATTAGTGCTAAAGCTCAGACCTATGCTTTTCTTGACACAGATTACAAAAGCTTATGATTCAGACTTTGCAGTCTGAGATGAAAAAGATGACATTTGCTGGTTCTGGAAGGCTGATCATCCTGCGTAATGTTCTTTCATATAGTTTTGCCTGCAACTGTAGTATTTATACTGCATTTTGCGCTGCTGTCACTCAAACACTGCTGTGAATGATCAGTCGAAGTTTCGTTCCAAAACAAAAGTGCTGCATGGCCTTGTTAACCTAGCTGCTGCTCAGAATTAATATTTGTGTGATGACTTGAATTATCTCCTCAGATAATCACAATATGGCATGCAATTTTGAATGTCATGTTTGTTTCACTCCTGGGAAATGGGAATAAAAAATTGCCTGGAGCATAGTGAATGCAAATAAGTTACCTCTTGGCAATGGTCACCTTATATTATATTATTACAATTTTATTAAAGGCACATCTGAACTAATTAAATATTTCGGTAGAATTCCACAATCTTTTACAAATCCTGCTCTTTAAAATGGACGTTTTACATGGGGTTGTTGATAGACATTTTCTGGAATTAGGAGAGCAGAGAAAACTAGTTAAACTTTGTACAAACACACTTCAATCACTTATTAAGTGAGAATGTAGTGTTGAAATTAATTATGAATTCACAACTGTGTGTATCCTTTTGGCTGAAAGCAAATATTCTAAGACAAGTTCTACTATACCTTGAAACTTCATTTACTTGTGAAATTATGGTCATTTAACAAGAGTTCTAAAGAAAAAATAATATTTTCAAAATGGATGGATATAATTTTATGTTATACTAAATAAATGAAATTCATGGAAGATTTGATCATAGATTTAAATGATTTTAAATTACAATACTTGTGTACCATACTTGTGCTAGCTCTTGTCCAAATTCTATCTTAACATTTAAAATTTCACTTTTTTCACTTGTACAATGCTGGATCAGTGTACAGTATTTCTGAGCACAGGTAGCCAAATCTTGATGCCAAATGCTGTAATAAGCTGGTTTAGGCTTTTGTGTAAAACATCTGAATCATTAAAATACTATTTGTTTTGTGGTGGCCACTGAGATTGTTCTGAAATCTTGCTAGGTTTACTAGACAGTGGCTTAGTACAGTTAGATCAAGTCTAGGCAGTTATTACAATATTTACAGAATTACTAAGCTCTGCACTGATATTTCTAACTTTATCATCAAAATACATAGTAATAATATGTGACTGTTGGCTGTATGACTTTTCTGAGAGTATAGACAGTTTCCACAGAGCATGTTATGGGAAAGGACATAATCACAGGCATGTGGGACTGAGAGGAATGTGAAGACCAGAACAGGACAACCTGGAACATCATCCACTTTTATGTGCACAGCCCATTGCACAGATTAATCAAACATTTGGTTAAAATTTTTCAGTGGAAGACATCCACAACTTCTGGATAACCTCTGACTGTTCCACCAACAAGAGTTGGGTGTTCTTAAAGCCTAAGCTCAGTCTCTTCTATAAATCAAGCCTGTATCTTCTATATTTCTTTTCAGAAAACAACTGTGGACTCTGGGACCATTTTTTCTGTATTGGAATATTGTCACAATAGACTACACTATGGGCTTCTCTCTTAGGTTTTATTTTCAGTAAATTATAAAGAGAATCCATTAACAGCTCCTCAAAGGATATATTTCCTAAACCTCTATCAATATTACATTTTCTGTCTGGCTGCATTGCTGGAGTTTTTCAAGACCCCAGGGTGGCAGATAATCTCATCCAGGCTCCCTTCCCCATGAAAAGTTGTATCTGATCTTCTGAAGTCCCTTTCTAGCTGGGTTGTTCTATGATTCCTATCACCTACTGTTGTATTCTTGCTAATGTGGGTGGTTGGTCTTCATCATCTCAAGGGTCTCTTATGATTCATATTCAATTTAAACTCAAAAAGAAGTCCTTTTTTGGGGACTAGAACTCTGTTTCATATCAAAGGTCAATATTTCAAAATAAATGTCCCACAGCTACTTACTAGTGAGAGGAATAAAATCAAGAATATGGAATTAGTTGTCATGAGTGGTTGACAGAGGTTTCAAGGATTTAAAAAAAGCAATCATGTGGGCAGTGAGTGTTACAGGCTTTCAAGAGGTCATTGACTTTGATCACTTCCCTTCACCAACAAGCCCAAATTGGAAGATGATTCTGGTTAAACAATAAAAAAAAAAGAGCTACAGCCTCTAAATGTGGGATTTCTCTCAATCTCTAAATATACATAGACATTTAGATACAGGGTGAATGTCACTGACTGGTGTAAATAATCAGTTCTTCATCAGTTTCAACAAAGTGATGTCCTTTGTACTAGCAGAGAACACTGTGGGTGGATGGAGGATTAAGCTTATTTCAGTCATAGAACTTTTTCTGTATGAATTCATACTTAGTGTGCTGTGGTAATCCCTGGTACCTGGTACACAGATGTTGGATACTTCTCTGTCTTTCATTGCTCTAAGCTCAAAATCTTGAACAAACAAAAAAAACCAAACCCAAAACAAATCACAAAACCATAAAAATGCACAAGCAAACAAACGAACAAACAAAAACTGAAGAAAAAATAAATCATTATGATTATCTCTGAAATCTGCGAAAGAATCCTCATTTACAGCTCAGGAATGTGGAACCACCTGGAAACTTTAAACATTGTTTCTAAGAACTTAAGACCTGTAACTCTGCCATTTTAGACAAAACCCAATAATATTCCTAACTAATTCTGAACAAGACCCCTACAAGACCAGATTCAAGAAGTCTGGATGCAAAGACATCCTGATGATTTGAAGTTAGAGGAGAGAGTTTTCTGACAGCTGAGGAACTGGAAAGGGTGATTGATAAACCAAAAATCAGAATCTTAATGGTAGTGAAGAGTTTCTTATTTTTGTTTTGAATCAAATTTTTTACTGATTTTTATTTTGTTCTTTGTTTTGCTATGGGTATTTTATTATTATATAAAAATAAATACACTTAAAAGCATTTTATATGGAAATCCAATTTCAGAGCTAGTACTAGATAGGGTCAAATTATCTCTTAGTTTAAATGGAGCACCTGTGCTCAAGTTTTTTCCTTCTGCTTTACCATGAATAATCTTTGCAAGATCCTTCTTCTTCTAGTGTCATGGACACGGACCCTGTGCTGACCAAAAGAACATCCATTCACACAGTTTTTCTGTCCACAAATTTAGTTCTAAAGGTGGTAGTCACTCAGAAAAAAATAGTCATAGAATCACAGAATTATTTGGGTTGGAAAAACCTTTAATCATCAAGTCCACCCATTAACCCAGCACCACCAAGCCCAGCAGTAAATCATGTGCCTCGGTGCCACGTCTTTGTGTGTCTTGAACTCAGCCAGGGATGATGACTCCACCACTTTCCTGGGCAGACTGTTGCAATGCTTGACAGGCCTTTCACTGCAGAAATTTATACTAAAAAAAAAAGCCAATCTAAACCTCCCAGGAGCAACTTGAGGCCATTTCCTCTTGTCCTATGACTTGTAATCTGGGAGCGCAGACCCACCTCCACTTGGCTAGAACATCCTTTCAGGTAGTTGTAGAGAGTGATAAGATCCCCTCTGAGCCTCCTTTCCTTCCTCCAGACTAAACAACTCCAGTTCCTTTTATCTATCCTTGCACATTTTGAGTTACTCAAACACTTCATTTGCCATTTGAAATTGTGTTAATGCAATCTGTACCATATTTTCAAAAAAATGTGTTTCTATGCTTCATTTATTCTAAGAATTCATGATAATTGTGAAGTAAACACTGACTTAACTTGTTAAAACATGAGTAAATTAGACAGCAAAAATAATGCTTAGATCCTAAAATTATTTTTAGAATAATTGGTTATGACTCACTAGGAGCTGATGGCTACCAGAACATTTGTTCATAGTTTTTATACAACCAAATGCATTTCTTGTCAGATGTTTGAACCACTTCTTTCATTATTCGTTCTAAACTTGAACAGGTGCCAGAGGTATAACACCATATCTGAAAAGCTGAGACAGTCATTATTTTACTTTTTTGTCTTGAATTGACATGGTTATAATACTGATTCAGACAGTTAAGTCTTAGCAAATCTTACCATTATTAAAAAAGGGGGAAAAAAGTCTTTACAAGAAAAAGAACATTTACTATAGGCCTAAGGAAATGCTTTAATAAAATATTTTTAAAGGAGTGGGATTTTACCCCTCATAACCGTTCATCTCTAGTCATTGTATCAAAGAATTAGGAAATGAAATGTCATCAACACACACACACAAAAGGACAGTTATATCCCAAAAAAGTACTAAGAAATAGAGTTTTATTGTCTCATAATATGGTGAATTAAGACCAAATGTAACTCTAGGCAAAGACATGTCCTTTTCATATATACATAAGCTTTCTGCAGATATATTCTCATTCGGAATCTTCAAAAAGATTCCACATGAATATTTCCTTACTGATTTATTACACTCATATACCTAAATATTTAGTATCTTTAGAGAACTACAAATAATGCGAGTGGCCAGTAACCCTTCAAGGAGACACACAAAAATGGCCCCACCTAATCTACCAGTCTAGTAAGTAGTTGTTACAATAGCATTTCAGTTAAAAAAAAAAGTCTCCATATTCGGTTATTGAATACAAGCTTGTTGCCTAGTCTCAGATGAGGACTTTATTCTAACATAAGACTGGTAGAGGCAAAAGGGCTCCATCACTAATCCAGGAAATGTAATGTCCACCTTACAAAGCCCCATGCCAATGTAGAGAGGATTTCCACTCATGATTAAGTGGTCTGCAAAGAGGAAACTTAATATCTAACAAGCAAAAAGAAAACAATTAGTTCTGGATGGCTGTAACAAGTTGATGTATGAGAAGAGTTTTTTTCTCTTAGAAGTCTCTTGTTTTAATACTAAAACAAATGATTCTTATATCCAGATGCAGATAGTAGAGCTCAACCCTCTGCCAAACTGGGGTGAACCCCTGCAAATTTCTAAAGAGTGTCCTACCTGTCATAATCTTATCAAAAATTAGGTTTTTGAGAATTAATCCAAAGTCCGGATCCTGTTATTTGGCATTCAAACTGAAGGACAACAACTAGGGAAAAGCAGCTGGATGCAATTTGTTAGGGTTAACTACAGAAGTAGTGCTTCTGACTTCCAAATAAAGGGAAAAGGCACTCCTGAATATTTTCTAAAATATGCACTGTGTATATGTTGACTCCTTTGCTATCCTTCTTCTAGAACACATAATTTCCCCATAAATAACAAAAATAATTTATTCGGAATGATTGCTAAAATCTTCTCTCTATTTTCAAACCTGTCCCTCTTTGCCCTAATTTTATGAATTTTCCTTGGCCTATTAAAAGGTGTAATCTTGGCTGCAACCCTTGCCCCTATTTGTAAGTTATCACTTCATCCTGACTACAGCCCTCTAATTGCAAAGCTTTTTTTTTAAATCATACCCGATCCTCATCTAAAATGATGAAGAGATTGAAAGTTTCTCTTTGTTTAAATGAAAGAATATTCTTATAACCTGTGTCTGCATGGAATATTTCCCTGGAAAACCTTTTGGTATCTATGATTAGTGGTAGAGCCTTATACAAGTGTGGCATAATTCCACATGTAAATCCATCCAGCACTTCAGAGACTGCAATCCAAGTGTCAGCAGAGAGCAAAACTTGTGCAAATTTTTAGTGGTGAATGTGGAACTGTCCTAAATTATTCTAGCTACTAAGTCTACACCTCTGGTTTTCTGTTTTCTTATCACATTTCAAAGATAAACAATAAGCACATCCAAGATTTTGCTTTCTACTTGCCTTGGGGCCTTTGATAAAATTTAATGATTTACTACTCTTGAGATTGCAAACTTTGCCAAGGCAGAAGTATAACTGCTAAGTGCAATGGGGATCAATATTATCAATCCCTTTAGAGTTCGAAAAGCTTGAAATTAGGACCTTATAAAATCTTCTTGCTCTACTCCAGCATGAATGACTTCTAGTTTCTCAGTGTTTTGTTATACCATGAATCAAGAAAGACGTGATGATATGACAGATAACTACACTCTTGTGAGAAGAACTGTATGCCCTTTGTAGGATTTATTATATGAAACTTTTCTCCAATAAATATTCCTGGCTGCTTTCTTCATTGAAGCTGACAGCCTGATATTTTTTAGTACAGCTTTTTCCTATACTTTCCTTGAAATCTTTGTTGGTTTATTACATGTGTTATTATTTTTTTCATCTCTTATACCCCTTTACTCTAGAAATTACCAATGTGTTTGAGTCTGTAGTGAAGTCCATTTGGAATCTATTATGCAGTACATAAATGACTGTAGTAATTTTGAATCTGATTGCATTTTACATTGTCCTTTATTATTTAATGAGACTTGCAGTTTAGTATCATCGACCTTGGCTATGACATTACCTGCTGGATCTTTGCTCTGTTCTGCCTTTTCTGAGCCAATTGCTCAGACTAAGTGTCTTGACAGATTCAAGATCCTCTTCTCATACCAGAAATACTTTTCAGAAAAGCAAAGAAAGAAAAAGCAAGTAGAATCCAACCCTAAACATATGAAAACTGAAAGACAAGTTTGCCTAATCCAAGTTTGGATTGCTGGAAATAACCTATATTGCAAAATCTTAGTGCTTTATTATGAGTAATGTGTCCTGGAAATGAGCAAACTAAATTATGATAAATGGGACCAGGTCCCATTTGAATTTATAAAAAAAATCTGTGAGCATGCTCTGCTTTGCACAGATATGGTAGAAGACCTAGGATTAAGTGTCAAAGGATTGTTTCTTCTTTCAGAGGTTTGATGCTGCTTTCTCATTTCTCTGTTGGCGTCTTATGCTCAGAGTTAACTGTCTTCAGTTAAATTTTCAAGTGGCAATTGTTAAGGAGAAGGAGAGTGACAAGAGGAAGATAGAGAGGGAGGGAGGAAAGCTTTGTAGAACTACATGCTTTATGCCTGAGGTAACAGATGAATTTCTGTGAAATTTGAATTATTGCTATGTGTCAAAAATTTATGCCAATTAAATGTTATCAGAATACACAGAAAACTATGTTACTCAGATAATTCACAGTTTTGTAGCTTTCCCTTAGCAACGTTGCTGAGTACCTGAATTGCTGACAAATGATCTATCTTATTTCTCACAATGATTGACAAACAAAAGTTTCCTGATTTGATTCTCAAATTTCCTCCCCCAGTAAACCTGAAAAGAACCAAAAGTCACCAGAACTGGTATGAGAGTGTCCCTCCTCTCTCTGCCAAAGGCAGCAGGAGCCCACCTGTATAAACAGTGGGTGTATTTATTGAATTGTGCCAACTTTTTCTGAGAAACGTTGTTCATGTAAGATTCCAGAGACAAATACCCTTTTTGACATTTTCTTTTTTAATGTGAGATCTCAGTAGAGCTACCATGAGGCCTTTTTATTTTCAAAATTTCCTGTCTAGGAAATGAGACATCCTGGAGGGGAGAGTATTTGCGCCTCTAATGGGAAAGGAGTTATGTTGGCTTCATGCCCTCGTTGCCTTGAATTTTTTTTCTGAGAACTAGAATTGCCTCAACAGTATGAGCAAACTCAAAATATGGCAGCTATTATCTTACTTCCTTTGTACTCCTTGAGTTGCTGAATTCATCTATGTAAATTGTAATATTTTTTCATCCCAAATGTACTCAAGCATTGAAAACTTGCTTGTTAGTTCTTATGTAAGGCAAATAGATCACTTTAATTGTAATTTAATCAGCTGCAAAACAGCACTTCCTATCAAAAACATTGTGCAAGACGAAGTCAGTGCTTTCTTAGTGTAGTGTTGCTCACTCTTGCAGGCCTTCCCCCTTCAAGACATTTAAGCTATGTAGATTGAAAGTACAAAAACTTACTGGTCTTGGGAACCTCAGAAGCAGCTTTTCTTTTTCTTTCCTTCTCTCCTTACTAACAAACTGCCAGATGACAGTGTCAAATGACTTAAGTGAGGAATATTAACTAACAAAACAAAATGCCTGCTCACACCTTATGGGCCATAGTGGAATTTAGTAGCATGATTTAAGCTAAATATACATGCTTTTTATAAATATTCATGGAATTAAGGGTATTGTAATAAGTATGCACGCTTTTAAGATAAAAATATTCATGGCTCAGTGGAAAAACTTCATTCTGGATTTGAACTCTTCTAACACAAGTTTATTCTGTTGGCTATAGAAGTCCTTAGCCCCTTCTTGGTGTAGCTTGGTGGGCCTGACAATATTGTAGTTTAGGCACAGATGCTATTTTATTACTTGTATTTTCTCAACTATGCTCTAATTGCACTCATAATTATACTGCATATATTACAGCTGAAACTAACATATGATCGACTTTTTCTACTTAAATAATAAGTAAAATTATATAAATTATATTTAAGAAAATATATTTGAATAAAACCTAATATGGATACTGAATTATTGGTTCTATAATTTGAAAGAGGAACTATAATGTGATGTTTGAAAATTAACTTTGACAGCTTAGAAAGCTTACACAGTACTGTTTATTAAACTTTTTCATCAAAAGTGTGCAACAACATAGTCCATAAGTCCTATGGAGTGCTCCCTTCCCCTCACTCTCTTCAAGCTAGTGGTCACATTTAGTTAACAGAAATATCTCAGTATCATCTTCTCAGGCAAAAAAAAAAGTAATAATTGTGGCTTATTCATACCTTCTTGTCTGTTCTGATGGCAAAATGACCTGTGGGGAAAAGACACATTGATATGCTCATCTCTTACTTAATCTGTCTTGCTTTGTGGGAGCAACTCTTTCTCTTTCAGCTAAGTAATATAAAAAGGAATTATTCTATTTGTAGAGATTCTACTTATCAATGAAATTTGAGATTGTGAAATTGTAAGTAGGAATCATGACCAAAATGCACCATAGATTTGAAAGGCTGCTTTCAAAATATCTTGAAAATGTAAAAGACATGTTTAGGCTTCAAAAATTGGCAATGCTTATATTTTCTGCCGACAAAAGGAATTAGAAAACACTGATTTTTCAATTTCTTGAAAATCCTTGAATTTCTTGAAACAGAAAAAGTGAAAAACTGATCTAAACAGAGAGAGTATTTTTAAAAGAAAAAAAATAAAACTGAGAATACTGATAATGGTATTTCTTTGGAAAGAAAAAAAGCTGACAATTTATGTTGATTATTCTGGGTTCATTTCTCAGCCTGGTATTTTAACCAGTTGTGTTTGGAAAGAACTTGAGACACCCAGCTCTCTCAGCCAGCTCATGAGCAAATAGCATTGCAGCGGCTGATCCAGCAGAAAGGAGGAATTCCCTACATGTCCACTGTGGAAGCAGAGGCCAAACATCCCAGCACACCCCCACTGCCAAGGACCCCCGATGCTGCCAGTCTCCTGTGCTCCAGGGCAGACCCAGCCCCCTGTGGATCTGGCGGTCCCAGGGACATGCCGGGGGCTCTCCTTGCCCCCAGGGCAGGAAGGAGCCGCAGCTCGGGCGGGGTGTTTGGGAGGCTGCGGCTCCTGCTGCAGGGCTGGCAGCTAGCCTGGAGCCTCGGTGTTCAGCAAAGGGGCTCATGATCCCACAGGATGAAAAGTGCTTTGAGTCCCAGTTTCTGTAAGCTGCAGAGAATGTATTGGAAAGCTGAGAAAGGTAGTGGAGTCTTGCAAATACAAGTCAGTCTTCCTAACTTTTACAAAGCAGCAGTGAGTGATACTCCTTTGTATAGTTTTTTCAGTCCCATTGTATTTATTCTTTTTCCTCATACTGAAAGGATATGCGCACCAGATTTAAAAAGCAAAGAAATTAAATTATAATAATCTGTAACAGTATAATTCTCAGATGTGTTAAACCCAAACTTAAGCTAAAAAGTGACTAATGTATCTTTTTTCCTGTTTTATCATACCTGATTTTTTTCAAACATCCACTCTGAAAAAACTAACCAAACCATCAAACCAACAAAACCAACCATTCTCCATTCAGGGAGAACGTTCAGAGCCTTGGAACACTCACAGTGAAATTTCATGCAAACTATCCCCAAATTTTTTGCAGCAAGTAGCTGCAAAACCATGACAACAGCTCCTGCAACAACAGCACAGGGAGGGATGGAACCCTGTGACTCTTTATAGAGGAATCTACTGATCTAGTCTACTTAAATGCACTAATAAAACTCCACATAATGCTTATATCTTGACTTCAAAATATTTTTAAAACTCTGGCCTTAATTTATAGTATCAAGCTTTTAGTAGAGGTCTTTAGCTTTTTAGAGAAATAGATGCAATTCCTTCTTGTAGGAAAGTAAATTAAGTTATCAAATACAGGGGTCAAACTTTAGTGACATTTTAAATGACAAAAAATACCCCTTGTCCCCCAATGGCTAAATGGCTCAAAAGGAACTCCATAAAAATATGATGACTACTGTCTTCATGGGGAAAGGACAATACTGAAAAGATCAACAGCTCTTTTAAGTATGAGAAATTTGTGCTGATACGATATGATACATGTTGATGGTGAGCCTGTTACCAAGCCTTCTGTTATTTTGATTTCCTTTCATTGGCATACTTATGTGACGTTAGTAGACATTTTTCCCCTGTCATAACTATGGCTGCTTAGGAAAGGTGGCTGTCAATGTCCCATTTCAGCAGACACTTAGACACCTTAGCAATTATACAAACATCTCTTCCTAGAATTTGGATCAGCTCTTGTTGGTACATTTGACCATCTGTTAAGCATTTTAACAGTTAAGTATAAGAGGGGTAGACAGAGTGATTGTCAAAGACTCAGCTTATTGTATAAAGATGATGCCGAAGGACATATATGGATGGAGAACACCACTTTCTCTTGGCACCACGTTTTCATATTTTGCCAGATTTTATCTTCAATAGTTGTGCAATGTCTTAAGCACATCCATGCTGCAAGGGAAGTTGGGCTTTGATTTCTCTAGTAACCTGAAGTCACCCACTACCACTACAGCCAATGCCCCTACGGTTAAATCAATTGAATGAGATCATAGCTCAAATAACTGCAAGTAGACTGAGACTAAAATCAGACAATGTTGTAGCATTCATGAGTGCTATTAGTTTAAGGAAAAATCCTCTACAAGAACAGATGAACACTTTTCACATTGGAGGATTAGTATTAATGGTTTGCATTTTGTTTTAGTTAGGGTTTTAGCTTTCTCTTTGAACTTCTCTATAGCAAATTAAAGAGTAAGATTGTTATATTGTCAGTTCCCTGTTTTTCACGAAATATTTTAAGATAATGAATAGACTCTTACAGTCCCCCTGCTCCTGACTTTTGAGTTGAACATATGTCAGTCATTTCTTGCAGAGTCTAACAATGGAGAGGTCTGAAAAAAATCTCAACTGCTTTTGAGTGGTCTAACTGGATTTTGTGGTCAGTATGGTTTACCACATGCACATGGTGAAAAGAACATGCACATTCTTTCCATGTGCAGACCCTCTTATTTGTGTACTGGAGCTCAGATATGAAAGCAATGGAAGTATCATGCTCAGTGTCTCAGGCCTGAGACAGAGGGACTTGTTAAGCTGATGTTGATTCCTTAGTCCACCTCCTATCCCACTTTTTTAATGTTGTGTTCTGTGGGCCATTAGAAATACCTGACTGGTGTTTAAAAGCTGCACCTTTATTATGTGAGCTGAAAGCTATTAACAGACTGGGGATATTAAACACAGCCTCAGAGTTCATCCTGCTGCAGAACATGTGAGACTGCTACTGCTGTACAACTTGTCCTACATCATTTGTAATCACAGAAACAAGAAATTGCTTCTCATTAAAATTATGAGGGAAATAATTAAGCCACATTTAGAAAAAGAGCACATATATAATGAAATCTTACTGGTGGAGTTGAATAACACACAACAGAATCAAATCTCAATCCTTGTATAAATGAAAGTACTGAAGTGAAATGCTCTTCAATGTACCTAAGCTGTGGTGTTCCTAATGCACACAACTGAAACCAATAAACTGTCCTAGATAATATTTTCCTTTCAAAAGATGCCGCAAACTTGCTCCTTGAAAAGGTAGTCATATATTCATTGCCACTATATATCCAGAATAGTAACTGCCAAAACGGGTACAGAAAAAGGAGCAAACATATCTTTTCAGACATGGAAAAAGATGATGTGGCCAAAGACTAACAGGAGTTAATATTTCAATTTTTGACCCAAAAGTAAAGACCAGCTGTTGTCTGTCATATAGTTAACTACATATACAAATGCATTACCTGAGATTTTGAAAGTTTCTAAAACTTTGTGTGCACTTGTTTGTAGAGAAGTGATTTTTTAATGTTAAAACCAGCTATGGATGATAAATACAAAAGTACTTGGAAGCCAACATTTGATATTTCTCTTAGTGCAGTAACAAAACATAAGGGAAAAATTAAAAGGAAGAAAAAAAGTAAAAATGTTGAGACTCTTAAGAATGCAACTATTTTCTTTGGTTTAAAAAAGCCTATGGTCCAAATTTTGAAGTATCTCTTTTTGATTCTTTTCCTTTGTCTCAGTGCAGAGTTCTACAAGGATATGGGTAGCAATTATTGTGTGCACACACAGTAACTGAGGAATAGTATTTTCTTGTCAGAAATATCCTTTGATTATATAAATCTATTTTTTTGTTTCTTCTTTTGTTTATAACTTGGTGATTAATACCCCTGGGCCAGTGGTCATTTAAGCACTACAGTTAGCAGCAGTGGTAGATATCCAGATTTAGGCATTTAATTTATCTGTGTGAACAAGGTTTATATCAATTCTGCAAAACCTTTTCCACTTTCTTGGAAATAAGATGGGGGAAAGAGAGAAGAAACATCTGCTGCATTTAAATACCTCAATGAAGCCAGCCCCGCAGTTAATCAGCGCTGCCCTCACCAACAGATGTCACTGCAAGCAAAAGGAATTAATTTGTGAGGTTATTGGGCTCAAGGAGCAACAAAACTCTCTGAAATACAAATGTGAAAGAACCTCTCTTTCAGAGCATATGTTCATGTCTCTGTTCCTCTGCCACAAGCTGAGAATTAGCAGCAGGCAGACTGGTAAAAATAACAAAAAAGAGGAAGGGAAAAAAAAAGTAAAAAAGCGTTCGAACTTACAGCCATGTGAAACAACTGAAACACATCAAAAGAAAATTCAGTACCCTGCTTTTAATTTTATGAATGACTTAACTGAGAAAACAAAATCAGTCACTTCATTGTGTATATTTCTACAAGGCACACAGAAAATTAGACATTCCAGTCACCTGATTCTGTGGGTAAAGATTACAGAAGGAATGTGTTCATATAGCAGTTAAAGCAGTTTTACAAATTTTTCTGATTAAAAAATACACATATATCAGAGCATACAAAACTGTCACAAAAAATGTTACAGCTACAAAATAGAGACATTAAAAGCTAAAGACTCTTACCATTAGGATTATTCACATGCAATCTTAATTTCCTATTTTTTGCATGCATGCACTGGTACAACTTTTAATTGCAGTCATTGCTGCTTTGTGTTTCTGAAGACAGCCTTAGATTAGAGGGAAATATTAGAATTCCACCAAAAAAAGGAATTTTGCCTCGTATGTCAGCAGGCACTAAAACAAATGCAAGTCACAACTCTCTCTTACATGTCCTACCATCAACACTGGCAGCAAGTGCAACCGATATCTGAGAAGGGCTGGTACACATTTTCCATACCTACTCGAGAGCCATAAAGGAATAAAGAAATGCATGGACTTTGGGATGTTACCAGAAGCTTTGAGGGTACAAAGAAACATTTGGTCACAGCACAAATTCTGTCCTGGCTCCTCACAGCCTGCTACAGCTATGATGTCCTTGCCTCTCTGGAACACCTCCTCCCAGTTCCTGTTTCTTCCTCAGACTGCTTTCATGTCATTCAGGTCTGTTTGTCTTTCTCTCTCTGTTCCGATTTGCGTTTTCCTGCTCCATGCTCCCACTTGTTAGCTAGGAACACTGTGAAGGTTGAGGTTTTTTCCCTGTTCAAAATTAATCTATCTTGGATGCCAGTAGGAAGAATTGCAAAATTGTCTTGCTAAGCCCCAGTGCTCTTCTCTCTCTCACTTAGATTTGCTGCAGCAGTATTCTCTGGCAAATTTAGCTGCCAACCCTTGACAAACCTGTGCTAAGCACTTGGAATTTGAGCTTTGTTACTTGCAAAGCCTTGCAAACTCAGCTGATATTTAGCTCACTTTGTTATTATTAGTAGTACTTTCATTAGTAGCATCATTACTGTTGTTATTATTTTCCCAGGGAAAACCAGATACCAAATGTCAGTCTTTGCTTGAAAGTAGGGGAATACTACAGGTTTTTCATAAAAGCAATAAAGTAATTAAGGTCCACAGGCAAATATTTTTTTCTCTCTTTCATTTGATCTGAGATTATCTTGTTGATGGTGTGAGCTTTCAGAGGAGGGACACAGTCATTATGGAACACATCCATAATGACTCCACGTAGTTGGAGAAAATACACAGTGTTCTCTATAGCACACAATCAATCTCACTACATGTGCTAAATGGAACATGCCAGAAAGATAATTTTAAAAACTGGAAATCAAAATGTGACTACTTAGAGAACCACTGGCTTTGAAAAGCATCATTAATTCTGACTGCCTTAGCGAGTTTTTTCAAACTGTTTTATGCTTTTGAAAAAGTATAAAGTATGATCACCACTCACAAATGATTAAAATTTTTAAAATAAAACCCTTTTGGTTTAAGCAGATTACATGCAGAATAGCTATGCAAGTCCTGTGGTAGGTTCATCTACACCAAACCCTGATGTCTGCCTTCTCATGCACTCTTTCTGCTTTGTTCAAGACCAAGCAAAGGACTGCCTTCTTACTAAACAGCTGCTTTGTATCTTGTGATATGACAAAATAATTCAATGAGGGTGTGGGGGCATGGGGTGGTGTGTGATCTCCATTTCATAGTCCTACATATTTCCCAGACTGGAGTCAGTGGGCTTTGGCAGGAAGCTGGACAATTCTTTTCATCTTTAATTTTTTCTATTTCTTTATTTTTGTTTCTCTCTCATTCTTCTTTCCCATTGCATTTTTCCTCCTACATGACAGCTAAAAGCCAGTCTGAAATAGGGCAGCACTTAGCCTTTGCCTTCTCCTTTCTGACTTGTTTTTGTTTTCCAAGTTCAATAGAAGAAACCGTAAATATTTCAGCTAGACCTCAGAAATATTCAGTTAGAGTTACCTTTTAGCAAGATAATCTTTCCTCATATCTGCAAATATAAAGTGGTAGTTTAGTAAAAGAAAACCATATTATTATTGTAGCCAGCATAAAGAAGCAATTCAAATACAGGTCTGTACCTATTAACAAAAGAATGGGAGTTTCTGTCACATAAAGAAAGTCTCTCCTCCCCTGTGTACAGTGTGAGGAAATGCAGCAGAAGTAGCAGATGGAAATCAGCAATACAAACAAGACTGCAGCATTCCTAGAGTCCAAACAGGAAATCACAACACATCAAAGATTCCAGCCACTTTGAAAGATCCATGAAAATATATAAGCAATTGGCCACCAGCAGAGCTGTACTCCAATCTTTGTTCTCCCATGGAGATGGGGAAATGCTGCATGTATTCCAGCATATTTGTCTTCTACTTAACATGGGAAATCTGGCTGCACTCCACAGAGGCCAGCTCTTTCAAAAGTTCAGTTGTTGACATTAGCAGTTTGGGTGACTAGTGTGTGCTGTGGTGGGCTGGATTCTTGCCATTCTGTGATGAGTGTATTTTTTAGTGTAGCACATTAGAGGAAGAAATTCCCTGCCATTACCTAATGAGGCTCCAGGCTTCCCAAAGCTAAAAAAACTCTTCTTATCTCTCTTCAGATGCCATGCAAAAGTGCAAGCAAGAGAGGAAGCATATTTCCCTAATTCACTATTAACATTCATAATTTTGAAAAAGAGATCTGGGGAAAATCTAGACATAATTTTCAGGTAGCATGGAAGTAGCTGCTGTTGATCAGGATATGAAGTAGTATCAGTAAACCTAATACAAATAAATTAGCAGGCAGAGTGAATTTGAAGTGATAAAAGATGTCCCATATATTACGTGGTTATTGAAGCACTAGTATTCTAAACTTTTGCTCCTATTTCTCATTTTAAGCAATCCCTCTGAAGTCAGATAAGACAAATCATTAAAGTTGACGCTTGAAAAGTCTTGGAGCAAAGTAGACTTGTGTTGATTTTAATTCTTCACATTTAACAATAATAACCTGAAGTATGTTAGTATGTTGACTTTGAATGTTGTGCTAGGTACTGTTGCTACTTATCAGATTATTTGTATTATTGTCTGCACAGTAGATACATGCTGCATGCAATTTTTTAAAACAAAAGAAACTGAACTGTCTAGAAAAGCCATTTATTTCTTACAAAAAATGTACCTACCCATAACTTACTTGAGACTTTCCTCTCTATTTATCAGTATGCAATAGGTACAAAATGGCCAAGTGTGAGCACTTTTTAATACTTAAGTCATGGTTAAAACATTCTGATGACTGATATTATCAAGTTTTTTTACTAAATATAATTCCACAATATTATATATAGTTTATATAATCCCCCATAAAACCAAAAACAAAGGAAAAAAATGAAAACAACCAAAACCCACAAAAAACCCTACATAAAAGATCAAGAAAAAACCAAAATGAAACAAAAAAAATTAAAAAAAAAACAACCACCACTACCCAAAAATCCCCAAAAATAAAGAAAGCCAATGCAGGATACAATAATCTCTTATTCGTATGGGAAATAGAGCTGACATTTCTGACCTCCATGAATGGAAAGATTTGCAAATGTTCAGTTTCCTTATGTGAATTCACCATTTCTAGTAACACCAGCTGTTTGTGTCAGTGTTTGCACATACAATATGCAGTGAAATGTCCCTCCAAAAAAAATCAATAGCCATTATCATTGTTATTTACCATCATCATAACCCATCATCTGCTGTTGTTTCACACCACGCTTTCCATGCCAAGTGTGGGTGTGCACTACCATGTTTATGAATAGCTGAAAATTGCCATGACATTTTGCTGAGTTTCTGCTGAGTTTCTGCTGACTGACACAGTAAAAACTGAATGATTCTTTACAGCAATATACTATTAATACATGCTACAAAGTTCATCTCTCATTGAGAGTTTCCCAATTTGGTTGTGTTCTCCTTGTAACATGCTAGAGTAGTTAGCCTCCAGATAGAGTAAAAGAAAAGCTTCTATTACAAATAACAATTTTGAATAGAATAGTAGCATCTGTCTATGAGTAGCATGAACATGTCTTTGCATTTTGGTTTGTTTATTATGATAACAGACAGTAAATCAGAAAAATGAATATACAAGAAACAACACATTGACTAAGGACGAAAAATTAAAATTCAGGGTAATCTTTAGCCTTATCTTTTCTTTTGCATGGTTGCTGCAAACACTGTGAAATCACCTTACCACCACTTATCTGTAACCAGTGTATTGCTCTACTTTTCAACCTGTTCTCCATTATAGAAGTTCTTCTAGAGGCTGAAGACAGTTTCTCATCTCCACAGCTAAATAGGCTAGATGTATGTGTTAAGGAACTCCTTAAAAATTAATAGCTATATAATTGTTTTGCTACTTTCTTAGATTCTTATCTGGTTCCATTTTATAAAATATTGAAGCATGTGTGTTCAAGATCAGTATGGAAAAACTCTTCATGAAAACCTGCAAGCCCAGAAGTGCTCAGAATATCCTGAAAATGCTTTCTATTGTCCTTATGCATTTATAATTTCACTTCTTGCCATATTACTTGCTCCCTGGCTTCAACAATTAAACACCCAGTCTTGCCCAAACCTGCTGATGTGAAGGCTAGGTACTCAAATACATTTGATTTATCTAGCGCACAGATGTGAATGAGTGCAAAAAGGATAAGCCAAGAGGTCAAGCTAATTTGAACACTCTCCTCCTTGCAAAGGAGAATGCTGATTTTTAGAGAAAATACATCTTGGCATGGTAGGGCTGTCTGTTCCAGCAGTATTGTATCTTTGCGGTAGGACAGTTTATCTCAGAAGCAGAGAGGTTGTTGTAACGTCTTCTCATCTTAAAAAAGGTTCTGACTCAGCATCCCACAGCAGCCAGAAAGTTAAAACTTGATTTCTTTTTCTGTATCTCAAAAGCCGAACCTGGGACTTTTGCATGGGGTAGTCAGAGCCTTTGTCTGCTGGGTAGAGGAGCTGCAGAGGAGCACTCTTCTGGGCAGGACATCTCCTGGGCATGGGGACTGCGAGACTGTGTCTCCTGCATTCTCTGTTGCTGACCTCTCCATAAACCATTTCCCTGCTTGCTGTGTAGAAGGCTTACCTGGTATCTCTGAAGTTTGTGTCTTTATCCATGCATTATGTGGGCCATAAGCACATAGCATAGAACTTTAGAGGAAAATCCGAGGAACACAGTGTCTACATTGTTGGTCGGACTCCATTAGTAAGGAAGAAAGGAGTCAAATCCAAATTTGTGTGAGTGCAGACTGGCAAAGGAAGGCATATGAATAAGCTCATTTTTAGCCAACATGACTTGGAAAACAGTAACCTTCTGTGTTTCATACATGGTGTTGAATTTGCACAAACACTTAAACGCTTTCTTCATTAAGGACATAAATCATAGCCTGGTTCATAAATGAAAACTATACAGTGAGATTCCTGCCCCACTTAGACAAAAAAGAAACATTGTAAAATTTTCCAAGGAATATATTATAACCACAAAATATATATTCTATTAGCTTGCTATAGTTCATTGTTAATCAGAATACAAAGTGCTTTTTAGAGAATCCTGAGAAAACCACTGTGGAGAAAAAAGTAAAGACAATAGCACCAGTGTGTTCTTTTTAGTATGCTCATACTCCAGTATGCATATAGTTTCTTTAAAACATATAGCAGGCCATATTCATGAGTTCAGGACTGCTTTCTGGGAAATACTCACTTTTTCCCCAAAACACTATGTCTGTGACTGTATGTGCACTGAATGACTGGAGTTCATAACATGTACTTTAAGAAACAATTTTTGAAGTTTGGAGTCCATCATCATTTTTCCACATTGTAAATGGAATAAGGAATGACTAACAGAGTAACTGTAAAGATTTTACATCTTCAATATCTTTGACAACTTAGTCTCTGCTAGTCAGCTGTTCAGAGCAGAGCAGATCTAGTGTAGCACAAATAAATGGTTTTAATCACTTTTCAATGAAGACAGAAAATTTTCCTTCCAATTAGTATATGATGCTCACATGAATTATGCTAACATGGTATCCTGATATTAAGAAAATAATTTTTTTATCTGTTATTTTTAGGTGTTGGGCTGATTTGTGCTGAAAAATAAAGCCATAACACAGGACCCTGGTGGCTTATGGATCCTTAGCTTTTGTCTTATTCGTCAAGATTTCCAAATATGAAATTATAATGAAGTTTCAGTTAGTGAGCCTATGAATTGGAAATGATAATTAGGATAATTGATAGAAACATAGTTATGAGAATGAAATCAACATATTTAGATCAGATCTGAACTTAAGCACGTATAGTCTGACATCCATCTCCACAAAAGCTCTAAGCCTCCAAGCTCTTGTGTCTCCTCTTTTGCCTCCTCTTGTGCCTCCTCTTCCTCAGACCAGGGTGATTTCACACTCCTTGCATGCACAGATTTCTTTGAAAAAAAAAAAGAAATCCAACTAAAAACTCCAACCAATCAACTAAATAAAAAACAAACAAACCCCCCCCCCCAAAATCCCAAACTGAAATATGAAAAAGAATAATGGGTTCCAAAGATTCAGTATGTAGCTGAGAAGTAAAAGAACCAGGCAAGACCAACCTGAGCACCCTGTAGCTGCTCTGCAGTGCAGATATTTTCTCACTGTAGAGGTGGACAGCTAAGCAGACTGACTTTGCAGGCAGCTCACAGAAGTGAGGTTTAGCATCCTTGTTTCACCTCTGTCCCAGCTATCCCCCATGTGTCTCAGTTTTCCATCAGGAAAATCTGACCTCTTTTCAGAGCCTGTGTGACTTTGAACAGGACCAAAGTGGAGGGTTAAGAGAACCATCAGCACTGCTCTTGGAAGGAAGAGGTCACCTAACTGCAGCCTGTTGCTATCTCTAATCTGGTTCCTCTGATGGTTTCATTTGTCTTTCATGGCTTTTCACTGGTAAGGAAGGAAATGGATCTGTAGTATGAACATTTCACTCTGCACTGCACTGCACCAGTGAAGTCCCATTTCAAGTACTTTGAGCAGCTTCAGGTGTCACAATATAAAGGGGACATCAAACTAATAAGAGTGTGTCCACAGGAGGGCTGTAAATATGGTCGAAAATCTGGAGGGCAAGACTTACAATGAGTGGCTGAGGTCACTTGGCATGTTCAGTGGAGACAAGAGACGGCTGACAGACCTCATCATGGTTTACAGCTTCCTCAAGTGGGGTAGCGGAGAAGGCACCGATCTCAGTCTGGGGATCAGCAATAGAACTTGAGGAAATGGAACGAAGCTGCATCAGGGGTAGTTCAGACTAGACTTTTGGAAAAGGTTCTTCATGAAGAGTGTGGTCAGTCACTGGAACAGACTTCCCCAGGGAAGTGGTGAAAGCACCAAGCTTGTCACATTCCAAGGAGCATATGATCTAATATTGTAGTCATGTGATTTAGTTTTATGTAGTCCTGTGAGGAGCTGGACTTCCTGCTCCTATAGATTCCATCCAGCTTAAGATTTTCTACGATCCTATGATTCTACTGCAACAAGTCTTATTTGAAGAAGCATCTTCTAGTTCTAGAGTTCATGCCCTTAGTTGCAGTTTGAATCACACATGTATTAAATGTGTGACCTGGCTTCAGATGAAGGTGTCTAACAAGGAAAAGGACTGTAATTTAATGTACTTAGAAGAATAAAGAAGAATGCCTACCAATTTTGGTGAGAGTGTTGATCTGCTGGAGGGCAGGAAGGCTCTGCAAAGGGATCTGCTATGGCTGGAAAAATAGATTTGAGGCCAGTGGCATGAGGTTCAACAAGGTCAAATGCTTCCTTTGGAAGCATTGGACCTTCCAAGGTCCTTCCCTTGGATCACATCAACCCCAGGCAGTGTTACAGACTGGGGGACGGGTACCTAGAAAGCTACCCACTGGTATAATACCTGGGGCTGTTGGTTGATAGCTGGCTGAACACACGCCAGTATGTGCCCAGGTGGCCAAAGAAGGCCAGGGGCCAGTGGCCTCCTGGGCTGTAATACAAACACTGTGGCCAGTATGATGAGAGTAGGAACTGTATTGCTTTCTACAACTGCCTGAAAGGAAGTTGTAGTGAGGAGAGGATCAGCCTCTTCTTCCAGGTAACAAGTGACAGGATAAGAAGATACAGCCTCAAGTTGTGCCAGGGAAGGTTTAGATTAGATATTAGGAAAAAATTCCTCACCAGAAGGGTGGGCAGGCATTCGAACAGGATGTCCGGGGAAGCAGTAAAGTCACCATCCCTGAGAGTGATCAAAACAGATATGTGAATATGATATTTGAGGGCATTGTTAGAGGTGCACCTGATGACTGTGACAGGTTGACAGTTTTTTGAGGTCTTTTCCATGATTCTAACAACTGGTTCTGTCCAGGAGAGAATTAACGTTTTTAGTAGCTAGGAGGGGACATGGCGGGACCTGGAGGTTATTCTATACTACCTCACATCACTGCAGGGGGGTGTGGGAAAGTGACTTTCTTCAGGGGAGAAAGTCCAGAAAACATGGCAGGAAGTGCCAGCTGGTATTGTCTATTGTCAGCGAGGGTGTGTGGGGTGTGCTCAGTTACTGCTACCATTCCTTTTCTAATTCCATTTGCAGTTTCCAGTAAATTTTTCTCATCTCAACAAGTGATCTTTGCTTTTTGTCCCTCCCAATTGCCAATCCATCTAATAAAACGGAGAGACGGACGGCAAAACTGGGGGAGGGACAGAGACCAGCAGCCTGGTTTTGGAGTCTTGGTGGGGCTCTGAATTGGTGAGTACTATTCCACAAATCCTACACAACAGAAAAAAAGAAATATATTGCATAGTGATATCGTACAAAGCCATGGTTAAATTCTAAATTTTAAAATTTATATTCTAAGGACAGAAACACGTTCTGATTACAAACCAAGCAGTATTTATTCTCCACCTTAATTGCTCTACAATTTGGTTTGTAAACTGCCACTGCTCATACTTGGCTGAGTAGCTCTTTGGACAGAGGAAAACAGAGAAGGGTCTGCTATGTCTCAGACTGAAGTTAATTGGAAGGCTATATGTGAAAAGGTTAAATGATTTTTCTTGTCAAAAGTGGCTGTTGGCTTAGCATAATGAACTACCTCCTTAATGGCTGTAAATCCATCAACCTCACTAGGGCTACCATGTTTATTTTATTCGTCAGACTCACTCTAATGCAGTCATAGAAAAAGAAAGTTTGAAGTCTGTTAATATATTTACTACTTTTGTTCAGGTCAGCAAATGAAATTCAGAACATGTGTTCCACAATATGCTCAATTGCTGCTTTTTTCAAGTTACACTGGGCATTCAGTTTACTTATCTACATTTTCAAACAAAGCTGGTAAGATGAATGGAAAAGGCAAAAAAAGGGCCATTCTGAAAGGAAAGCTGAACTGGTTAGGCATCCACCCATGCATGTCTGGATGCACTTGTTGAGTATGTAAACATTTTTCTTTTTTTCATCTAAACAGCTTTTAATTTTTTTTTTATAGAAGGACAGAGTAAGGAAATTGGAAGAGGCTGGCAAGCTGAGAAATTGAGGCAAACATGATTTCCCTTGGAAAAGGCAGCATGGAAACTTTGTAATGATCAACAATTCAAATAGTTTTACTTCCTTTGAATGTTTTCCTTCATTCCTTCTGCTGAACTCATTTGAAAGAAATATTATTTCCCTCCTAGACATACTGAAATTATTTAGCTCTAGTACCATTCTATTATGTTTTCTGAAAGCTTCTATATATTTTTTCCAAACCTGCATACCAAAATTACTGAATAGGATATATCATCTTCCTTTCTTTCTACTGTGTTTACAAAATTGAGGGTTTTTTACTGCTGTAATGCTCATTAAAGTAAAGATAAGCTTAGTATTCTGGGTGCTTGGTGAACAAGTTGTCTGTTTCAGAGAAATGGCAGGTTGCAAAAAATATATTATCTGCGATATAAAAAAAGTAAATCAATGAAAAAATCCCAAGAAAAACAAGAAGAAAAACAAAAATTCCCCAATACCACCAAAAACCAAGCCAAGCCAAACCAAAGCAAAGCAAACCAAGACCAGAAGATAAATGACAGTACAGAGGCAGGTACAATCACATGAAATGTAGAACATATATCTGCAATAGTGTAATAATGCTCTCCTGGTAGAAGAAAGTACAAGAAATGGATCCTCCACTTAAATGTTTCTGTCTGTGCTGAGCCTGATGAACACTGTTTGTTGACTTTTACATAGAACTACACTATTTTAGAAGACGGGGCTTACAATTATTGTCTCCTACAGAATTTATGCTCTTTATGTGATGATACAATACGTTCAATGAATAAAATAATAAATTAGACCCTTAGCTTAACACATAGTTACAACTAGTAATATTGAGGGTGAAATCACAGAATTATTTTTCTTCACAAACATCTATACTTCTTACCTTTATCAACAACATTAAAATTAAGTTATTTAATAAAATATTATTCCCATCTAGCTTGAATTAAAATATACTAAGTTATAATTTTTAATGAAAAAGATGAATGTAATGAGTTTATATTCTGAGCGTGTTAATAGATAAAGAGTATTGGTACATTTTCTGTATAGAAATAGCACCTAGTGAAAGCTTTTAAATGATACTGGGAAGACAGCAAGATTTCTTTGGGTTTTGAGAATCAGAATTTATTTTAAAAATCAATATGGCTATCAATTAATAAATTGTGTCCTATGTAGACAAAACACAGCACAAAACTGGTACTATTAGAAAAGCGAGTAGGTGCGGATGAGAGCCAGTGGAACACAGCCCACACCCTGCCAGTCTTGGAAACAATATTATCTGAATTTCATTGATCTTATGAAAAGAAAAATGAACATCAGCTCAGAATTAAACACCAACAGTCTTTCTTTCATTTTTTTCTTACAATGACAAGAAATAAAATGAGAGAAAGAAGCTTGTCTCACATGAGAATAACATGGCTCATTTGACCACGTGATAATTCTGCAGTTAAAACTTCTTGATCACATGAAACTATACAAAAACTTCAAGGGCAATATTGTACATTTTGTCTGTGTATATAGGTAAAGTATGAACCTTGGAACTTTTGTGTCTATCTCTTTTTGAAGTGTCACTGATCACCCCAGGTTTCTGTGAATTGCATGCAGAGTTTTCCTTAGTGCTGGTTTTTGGACTCCTCTGATTCTTATGTCCTTCCATTCCTATGAACTTCCAGTAGCAACAAAGCTGCAGAAAAGCAGAAGGAAGGACTACATAAAGAGAGTGATAGACCAAATAGAGAAGGCTGAGATTTTGTTTATTTATCTTCCCTGAAAAGAATAGAATTCTTTCCTGTCAGGCCAACATTTTGTCCCTTCTTAGAGCATAGTCTATGTGAGAAAAGTCTGAGGTTTTAAATCTTCAGATGAAGTCATCACAAGCTGACGTGCAGATATGTGATTATTAATGTCTGACACTGACAGTCACTGCATCTAACTAACCTAGTGGGTCATTCATTCTGTCAAATGTGTAATTTAATTTCAAGAGCTGTCCTTTTTTTCCATAAAAGCAGTAGTACTGTACACCTTATACAAGTGGATAAATGGGACCTGGTAGGTGTCTTTTAAGAAAAGAAAATAAAAAAGCAATATTATTTAGTCTGTGGCACAAAGATTCTGATCACTTGAATATCTGACCGAGAAATAGAAAATGTCAATCAATTATGTCAAACGTATGATGGGTCTGATAAGGGGGATTCTAAAGTGGTGATAAATGTTAATTTCAAAAGGGTTTTAGTCTATTGCCAGAGAAACAAAAATAAAAAATATATTTCAAAATTCTTTCAATTCCTAGTCCAATCTGAGGCTGTCCTGGAAGGACTCAAAACAGGAAAGTTTGTTGTTCTACAAGAATAAAGGAAAAGACAGCATGCAGAGGAGAAAAATGTACTGAAAGGAGCAAAGCACCTATTAAATTCACTTTGTTTAGAAGCAAAAAGTGCATTGTACTGTCATGTCTTTATCTATGCCTCAAACTATTTTTTATAGCACATCTTTCTTGAAAACCATCACTCTGTGCAAGGCAGGAAACATCACTCATTTTATAGAGGGAGGCTTGAGAAGGAGGGTTCAGATGGGTGATGTGTAATGGGGCCACCAAGAGGGGCCAGTTGTTTCCATTCCCTACTGTATATTTTACTTAATCATTCTTTATCTGGAATTTTATTAAAAACAACAAAATTAAAATATTCTCTGAGGAGTAAGGCAGTCAGAGGAAGTTTGTTTTTCCATTGGAAAGTCAGGAATATATTCTAGGACCTTTTTCATTGATCTTAGCCAGATGTGTAAATGGGAAGGTGGAAACAGCAGGGCTATTTCCATCCAGAAGTTCTGTGGCGGTCTAGCGAACTGGTGCATCACACATTTCTATGTGCCCTGGAATAAAACCATTTTTTCATCAATTCTGTTGAAATGAGTGTATGAATCCAACATCTTCCACAATTTATATTGTTTTTGCAATTGCTTCTAGCCATTTTTGAGCTTGGACTGTTTATAGTTCCTTGTGCTTCACTTTCAGATATCTTCAGACTTTTTCTTTCTCATGCTATTTTCAGCCATTCTATGTTAATTCTGTGACAAGTTTAGAGAAAGTTTTTCATTCTGTTAGAGAAAGCTTTTTGTTCATGTGCTGAAGGACAAACAGTAAAGTAGTTTCGAGAGACACGGTGAAACATATGCTGGAACAGAGTGAAGTGAGAGACCTAGCTGGGATCTCATATCACCAAACTGGAAAGAAATATATGCATGCTTACTGTGAAAACAGAGCAAGGCTGGGCCTTCTCAGTGTGAGAAAAAAGCATATTATTGGAAAGAATAAAGTAGTCCACTCAATTAAATCAATTTTAAATCATCTCATGGTTACTGGAAATAAAATACTGAATTGGAAACTATTCATCTTTCATTTCACTGTTATCTATCAGGCATAGCTGCATGCCATTACATATTGCAGTATGTAGTCTAAGTGATAAAACATTTGAAAATAAAAGAATAAAACATATCCAGTTCCTGTTCAACTTGCTAATACTCAAGATAAAAATAACCACTTTTATTGAGAGAGGAGAAGAATCAACACTGTTGTACTAAATTTTGCCTAGTGGTTTAAGCATTTGGTTTAGTTCCTTTTCTTTAAAAATATTTAGTTACAGTTGGCCTTAGCTTAGAAGAAAATTCTAAGAACAAGAAAATTAGATAAATGTTATGCAATTGCTGTTGGTTTACTGCACCTTTTTTTGTCATAAGCAACAGCAGGAAAATAACTTTTTTTTCCTTCAGTGTAGCATTTCCATTCCTGGACTGTTATTGGTGTTTAGCATCTCTTCACTTTTTCACTGTAGAAAGCAGCCTAACATCATAAATGGAGTCAAGCATACATTAGAGAAAGAAAACAAGCTGAGATTCAGATTCTTGCAAAGGTAAGACTATGTACGTTGTTGAAGTGAATCTACACTTCAAAAAGGTGAGAGCACATTTTAATATTTCCCAGAATAAAATTTCCTTTTCAGTCCTTCCACAACTTTTGACTTCAAATGAGTGAAAATCCATCAGTCCTTCTGTATCAAGAAGAATAGAAAAAAAAAGCTTGAAGGTTTGGTGAAATTCGATTTTGAAGTGCTAGCTTTGTTTGCATTTTCTTCACTAATGTCCTCTAATATCCATTTTGATCCTTATTTTCATCTCCCTATTTTTCTCTAAAAATTAGTCTATTTTCTTTCCCAATAAAATGAATTGTAAGAAAGATGTAACAATACATTTTTAAGAGTGAGAAAGATGGACAAAAATTATTTCTGTATTTTCTTCAGATTTTGCCAATAGAAGTTCTTTCCCATTTCCCAGTGTAGCTACAATCTTACCATCTGCAATGCATTTGGCATTGTCCCACACATTAAAAAAAATTATACTTCATATTCTAGTAAATTAATGAGAATTTATCAAGGTAAAACAATGTCACTTCTGCTTTGATTCTAGTAAATTCTGGCTTAAGGCTGTTAAATCCATACAGTCCTGCCTGAGCTGTCCATGCCTTGTCTGGAAGCACTTTTTTCATTCTCCAGCTCTCTCTCTTTCTTCGAACTGATTAGCAATCAGTAATATCCTGGGATGCATCAAAATGAGCATGGCCAGCAGGGCAAGGAAAGGGATTGGATTCTGCCCCTCTGCTCTGCTCTGCTCTGGTGAGACCCCACCGCAGTGCTGTGTCCAGCTCAGGGGTTCCAGCTCAGGAAGGACATGCAGCTGTCGGAGCGAGTGCAGAGGAGGAACACCACAGTCATTGGAGGGACACAGTGTCTGTCATACAGAGAGAGGCTGAAACAATGGAGTTAGTTCAGCCTGGAGAAGAGACGGCTTTGGGGTGATCTAATTGTGAACTTCCAATACCTAAAGGGAGCTGACAACAAAGAGAGAGGCATGATTTACAGGGGCATGACAGGATAAAGGGGAATGGATTCAAACTATTAGAGAGCAGTTTTAGATTAGATGTTAGGAGGAAGCTCTCTATTGTGAGGGTGGTGAGGTGTTGGAATTAAATACCAAAATTGCCGGATGGAACGTGCCTGGGCCCGTCTGGCCCTTGCTGCTTGACCAAAGGCAGCAGCTGTGGTGGTTTCACCTCACAGACACCTTTGGCTAGCTGGATGCTGCAGCTGGGCACTTGGGACAAGTCCAGGCTTGCAGGAGCTCAGGTTTTCCTCTGGCGGAGAGGCTTCAAGGTGAAGGGAAAGAAAGGAGTCGGGTTCTGCTGGAGGGTTTGGATTCAGAGCTTTATTCCTGGCCCACAGGCTTCAACATCCCATAACAGCTCCAACAGAGCTCTCCAAACTGCGTGCTTACTGCTCCTTTTAACCTCGGAGAGAGCGGGAGGGAAGGGGTAGGGATCCCACCAACCAGGTAGGGGGGGAAGTCTCAGGGGACAAATGACACCTGGATGGCCCAATGTCCTCCAGGGGGGGAGGTATCTTTTGAACTCTGCCAATCACTCGAGGCCCTTCTGGAATGCCAGGATTGACAGACAGCACTCGGCAGGGGGCAAGGGTGGGGGAAAGGAGAGGAGGCTGGCCGATCTAGGGAAGGAAGAGGAACGTGAAGCAAGGTATGGCGTCGCGCCGCAGCAGTGAGGCGCTGGAACAGATTGCCCAGAGAAGCTGTGGATGTCTCATTCCTGGAGGTGCTCAAGGCCAGACTGAAATGGCTGAGCAACCTGGTATAGCGGGAGGTGGCCCTGTCCATGGCAGAGTGTTTGTAACTAGATGTTCTTCAACATTCCTTTCAATCCAAATCTTTATATTATTCTATGATTTGTTTTAGATGTTCAAAACATAGGTCCACAAAAAGAAAATAACCTTCCATCTCTCCTATTTTTTCTTTTACTCAAAAGAGAATTCCAGAAAAAGTAAGATATCATTTTACCTGCCTTAGCTCATCCTATTAATACTCCACCAAGCCAAAAAATCTTTCGCCTTGAACATCATCCTCTCCATTATGAGTTCAAATGATAGTATAAAACATAAAATGAACATTAGTTATTTTGTGGCAGGAAATCTCAATGCTATATCTTTCCATCCCTGAAATTATGCTGAAAGAATTCTCTCTACACTAGGAATTATGAATCACTACATTTTATTTTGGTGAATGAAATCCTTATCTGTGCTTTAACCTTTTGTTTTAGGAAAAAAAAAAAAGTAGAGATGCAGATAAGTTTAATTAATTAGTTGCAGTATTCTAACTTCTGTCCCCCAACTGGATAACAATGTTTTCCTACTCTTAGTATTTTCTTCAAGGAATGCTGAGCTGAACAGTCTTATGATGAAACTGTTCCTCGGATTAACCAAAGAATTCCTATTTTCTGAAAACATAAGACAGTCTTCTGAAAAAAATTTTAGATAGTCTTGGAACATTTTTTCTTTATTATTAAAAGGAAATTAAAAATATCTTGCAGTCAAACTATTGTTTTTGAAAGAACTTTCACAGACACTCAGTATTTTCTTTTCCTATTGAGTCTATCTCTACCTTATAAAAAACATAAAAAATGCTGTAAATATGCTAGTGCACCTACATGTAAGATATTACCTGCTGCCCATTTCTTCATTAATTTTTCTCCTCCTTCAATGAAGCTAACCATGGAAATAAACAGGACACTGACTTTTGTTCAAGAACCAGTGGAAATGTGTTTTCCTGTGAAAGAACCTAACACTCATGAGAAACAGGCAGCTGGTGGGAGACATACATTTAAGAAGGCAGTAGATATATCACTGGGAATTAGAAGAATTGTCCTTGTCTGTCAGTTTCTTCCACAGCACAAAAGTTTAGCCCTGTGCATTTAAAAAAATAAAATCCTTTCAATTTTTTTCTCATCTTTGCCTGTTTTACCCCACTTCTTAGTTTTAGTTTCATGTCCAAAAGTAGTCCAGATGTTTTAGTTCGGTTGTAAATTTTGCCAGCTAGTTCAAGCTAGTATTTATTAAATGAAGCAGATAGTGAGGCTGAGAATGGTGGGATTAGACTTCAACAAAATTCTTTCAGTAAAAGTAGCTACTTATGAGCTTTTCTTTCTTTGTGTTCACTGTGGCCAAGATGACCACCAATCACTGCTTCACCACTTCACTCAAACAGCAACAAATCGAGGAGGACACTATTCCTAGTTGACTTCCTTAGTATCTGTACCATGAAGTTATCATTCAGGTGTTTTAAGAATCCTCTGGACCTGAAGAATCCTCTGTCCCAGCTGTGTGATGATCCTAGTTAACCTCAGGCAGGTTGAAATCCCTGATAAGAACTCAGGAAGTTGATTTGGAGCTGTTCATTTGTTCTTGAAGAAAAAATCATTAGTGCCATCATCTTCCATTCTTGTTATTTATTTGTCCCTTAACCCTCACCCAGATGCTCCTAATCACACCAATGCTGACTGTGTGCTCTGTACTCTGCAGCCCCTCCTTCACACACGGTGCCACTCCACTGTCCCACCTGCCCTGCCTGTCCCTCCTGAGGAGCCTGTAACCATCCCACATCCACACCAGTCACAGCACTCGCTCATCCCACCAGGTTTTTCTTGTGCCATGATGTCACTTGTGTGGGCCAAATCTTTCAGCTCATCTTGCCTGTTTCTCAGGTCGCATGTGCTGATTTCAGGTGTGGTTTGTGGTTGCTAATACCTCACAGAGCAGATTGAGAGATCGCACTCTCAGTCAGTTCCTCAGGATTTGGTGTGCCATCCCACTCATTATCCCTGCCAACACTGCTTTTGTGCCTTTGCCCCTTCCAATCTAGTTTTAAGATCTATCCATGAGTCCTTCTAGCTCTTGTGCAAACTTCCTTTCTCCCTCAGAGAAAGGTGCATCCCATCAAGTATCAGTAGTCCAGCTGGTGTAGAGACCATCTTCTGGTCAAAAGCCCCCAAAATTCTACCAACAGCTCCAGCCTTAAAGTCCTGTGTTGATTTGGTACAGAGTCTGCCTGTTCCTTTCAATATTCTTCAAATAGATGACAGTCCTCCTAATATTTCATGGAAATTAGGTCTAACATTCAAGAAACACATAGCTGGAGTTTCAGGTGATGTATCTGTTCAAGATCTGTTCACAAACATTCAGATTTGAATAAACAGAAAGTAGAGGCAGTTTGCATGTTATGAAGGAATCCATAACAGTATTCCAGCTGAAAAAAACTCAGACTTTTAGGTTAGCAAAAATGCTTAAATGCTCCAGAAAATATTTTTACAAATTTCACTTACATCTCTGTCTGGGCTGTAACATTAAGTTTAAAAGATCAGTAATGTATCACCTGAATTAATAGCACTACAATGAAAAGATTTATATATTTGTTTTGCTAGTTCTAGAGGATGTTTCCTCCTTTCTGAGAAGGTTTCTGATGATAGCTGCATATTGATTAATTTCAAGTTCTTACATAGTTTAAAAGTCAAATTACAAATTTGTTTGCAATTCAAGTTGAGAACCTTGTAAGTCAAAACTTGTAATTTTGTCTCCAACTGCAGAGCAATGCTTTTTCCTTAAACCACCAGCATTAACAAGAGCAGCCACAGGTCTGCTTAAGGCCAGGTAATGCTTGGTGCCACTGATTTTCTATCATGCTGGGGCTCTCAACTGGCCCTGAATATGTTAATAATGTGACATGGACCAGGATTGTTCAGTTTAATCTTATGTTCTAATTTGAACAAAACCCCCTTTTAAGTCTATTATCTGGAAGAAGGCTACTTAATATTGTTCCTCATCATCTTGCAGAATCTGTGTATTTTCAGGCCCAAGGAATTCTTAACTGGGTCACATATTTAGGTCAACAGCCCAATAAACTAGGTGAGACTGTGGTGCTCCCATGAGGGAGTACCTTACCTGGGAGTCACTGACCAGGGAGTCACTTACTCTGCCAGGGAGTAATTTACCCTGCCAGAACAGTGATTTACCATGGATTTGAAAAGAGTTTGATAGAGGGTCATGAAGATTAGCAGTGTTAATTTCTATTAATGCTGAGAAATATAATTTGGGGGGAAAAAAAGGAAAAAAAGTCATACTTGTCCTTCCCTGTTCTAAAACTTGCTTGGCTGTATTGAAAGTGAGTAGAAATGGCACTGCCACAGAGAGAAAAGTGTTAGTTAACTAATAATATATGGAGTTAATGCAGCTACTAGAGTATTTGTGAACATTAAAGTAACTCTGCCTATTCTGTATTCAGTGCTATGTCTGAAGAATATAGAAATAGTATATAAACACATACTCCCATTGGGTAAAGTTGCTTGCACATGCCTTCTATTATTCCAGTGCCAATATGTCTATAGCTGTTTTTTGCGTTAGTATGCTCAATTATTTACTTCCCAGAAACCTATTCCAAATGGCCTGCAAACCATGTTTCCTTTATGATTCAGGCAGAAAATTATATAAAGGCCTAATTCCTGGAGAGGATAAAAAACAAGTCACTTTTTTACTTGTATTCTGATAAGGGCTTTGGAAAAAAAAAAGTTAATAGAGTTCTTTCCTTACTATGGTATGAAATTTTTTTAGAAAATTCCAGAACTAATTAATATCAAGACTTTCACTTAAAGGTAATCAGAGGTGCCTTTCAATATGCTACAAGAAATACATTTTGCAGTCCAGTGTGATCAAAGATATGTGAAAAAGTCCAATCTCATTTGTTCCACGCAGTTTAAATGCTTATTTTCACTAGTCATCCAATTTGTTGATACTATAACAGGAGACTGCCTCGCTTTTTCTTGAATCAATCATGGTAAAATTTTCTTTGTAAGGCTTAAGCAATTAATTGATATATTTATTCAATGCTCTGTGGACTGAAAACGGAAGCCAACAAAACAGAATGGTTTCAATGGAGAAAAACAGTAAGAAATTATTTTCTGCCAAGCTCTATTTCCTTTGCATTAAGCCCTTGTGGGAGGATCTTGCCAGAATAAATATTTTCCCCACATGAGGAATAGATTGAGTAACTGATGCTGCTGAATCAGAGTTACTGGGCTCAATGCTCCAAAACAAAAATCCTCCCTCCCTCCCTTGACATTTTGTGTTTATCACAGAGTCTGAATTTTATTGAATTCATGGCCTCCATGTTCAAACTCCCAGTTCATAGTTTTCATTGAATAAAACTTCTGCCAATGCCACTTACCCTTGAAGATGTTCAATGTTTCAGGTGCTCGAAAAGCCTTTTTGTGATGTTTTGCATTGGCTCTTGCAAGCATCTCTTAGCATTTCAACGTATAATCAGGAAAAAAATCCCCTGATGATATTTGGCCTTCCTGCTTTTGAATATGCTTGGCTATAAAGCTTTGAAATAGCGCTCACAGTATGTCAAGAGATGTAAATTAGGTCTTTACACTTCATTCTAATCTAGTCTTTCCAATTTGTGCTTATTTTTGCAAAATGAATATAGGCTGTGATCATTGAAGCCAAACTCCAGCGTTCTATGGCTTCCAGTTTTGAAAGCCCAACAGACCCCGAATAAATACCCACAGAAAAAGTCAAAACTGTCTAGATTAAGAATATAGAGCCATAATGATATTTTTGCAGTTATTATGAAGCTGATGATCAGTTTAGCATGCAATTGCTAAATTTAACTGCCTCTTTGAATGGTACTGCTTCTGTGCATTTAAACCTTACAATTCATTTTCTCTTGTTATTGGAGGGACTGAAAGTGTTAGAATTGCCCTTCATACTCCCTGTTATTTGTCCCTGAAGCATATGGATTTGGTGGCTTATATTGCTATGGGTTTGTTTGAGTTTTTTGAAAGTTTCTTTTGTGCAAAAGATTAATAGTAGATTTATGTGCTAAAAGAGGTTTTGTGGGCTTATGGTCTCTGAGGATGAAACTTTCTATTTATGGAAATTTATTTATAGATGTTCCACAATGTTTTTTAACTCTCTTATCAGAGCATCTTGCCATATTTATTGATCAGATTATATTACTAATAACTGTATTGGGTAAAGTAATAAGAAAAAAGATAAGCAGTTGGGAATTTGCTTATTGTGTCAACTAACCTTTTCAAAACCAAGCCAAATTTGGTTTATTTTTTAAATTTAAAGCAACACGGGAAATATGGTAATTGGGAGGAGCAATAGATTCCCCAGAAAAATATTCTGAGGCAGACTGTGGGGATCATTCTTTTCTTCCTGGCTGCATAATCACCTAGGGCACCACATCAGGCTCTTTTTCACAAAGGTATCTGACTAATTTACCAATAATTTCAGATAACAGGAGCCATGATGTCTTCTAAAGCTAAACGTAATGTACTATATTGTGACTTGGTATATGTCTAAGATCTCTGTTCTTACTAATTAGTCTTCATAGGAATGTCACATGGAAGGAAGTCTGGCTTTTTGCTCTATTTTCTTACATGGAACCAGAAGTCCAAGGGGACAAGAGAGGCAGAACAGAGCAGATGGTAACTTCGTGCCTGTTCCTGAACTACAACACGCGGGATAGCCTGGAGAAGGAAAGCTACTGGCTTACTCTTAGGACAGGAGACCAGTAAATTGCAAACTTTTTTGGGCAAGGACTGAGGATTGTAATTCAAAAATGGTGTCTGACACTCTGCCTCCAGAATCTAATCTAAATGCAGACTAAGCATACTTCTACTCATCACCTCTCCAAAAACTGACAGACTCTCTTAAATGTTTAATTAAAACTAATAAAATATAATGCTCTCTATTTCTTCCTATGTTTTCCTTTTTTTTTTTCATGTCCAGCATTACTGATAACAAACTGCAAGAATTTCTGCTAATTTAATTAAAGGAAATACATTATTTTTTTAAATTCTAACAAATTGTTTTTGTCTTATTTCCTGCCCATGACATCTCAACTTTGGAATGATCTGAAATAACATGTCAGTGGAACAATTGCTGCTCATTTCAAACACTTCAGCAGTTCATAGATTTCTATGCTTCTTGAATGTTGCACAAAACAATTTATACTAGCACATTCAGATAAATTGCTTGGCCCTGCAATTCTGTTTAAGTGGAGATCTTGGTAGCCTCTGACTACTGTTCCAGTCAACACATTATATAGTGCATTAATACTTCTAGTATTGTCACATTACACCTTGAGAGAATTTTTATGTGCATTTATACATGCATATACGTTTGTAAGTCCTGTTTAAATAAGTAGCAAATTGCCAAGAAGTCTCTCTTTGCTTCTACTAAAGAATACTGTGTCAGTATTAATATTTTATTAATGACCTTTCTAAATTACTTGTGCCATTTAGGAAAACACAGAAAGCTTCCCACAAAAAAGTGGGATAAATTATTGTTAAAAATACTGGAAAAGCTTGTGCAAAAGGAAAACGGTGCATATTAAGAACTGTGTCATTTTTTAGCTTTATACTCTACATTGTACAAAACATTGTTTGTAGCAACCATGCCTGGGAAAAGATACTCAGTATATTTATGTGAATGACAAAACAACAAGATCATTGGTTACTGCATGATTTTCAGTTTACCTCCTTCTTTAGCTTATGGAGTGGAGTGTTTACTACAATCTTCTATTTGACAAGCAGCTCTTGGATGTGTCAAACCCAGCTGAAATGCTGTCCTTCTCTCTGATTCTTACATGATGTTGGACCATATTTCAGCTCCAGTGCTCTCTTAACAAGCTTCCTCAGCAGCCCTTGCTCTCCTGAGCCATGATTATTTGCCTTTGGTAGGGAAGACCTGGGAAATCTCTTAAAGTCTGTACTGAGACAAATCTTCAGCTTGCATAAATCAGACTAATTCCACCAAAGCAGTGAAGGAAGCTACATTGGTTTACACACGTGCAAAATCCTGCCCTGTAAATCTGTAGAGCCTGACATTTCAAGGGCCTTTGTACTCAATCTCTAGGACTAATTTAGTACTGAAAGTTGAGAGCTTTGCTGGAGCAGAGCCAGGCTGCTCCTCAGGAGCAAGAACCCACATATATTTCCCATTAATCCATTATTTCTTTCTATATTCAGGATGTTAAAGTAAAATAAATAATGCAGTAAAATCTAAGTAACTCTTTGAAATCTGTATAGTTTTTGAAAGAATACATTACTGCTGAACTTGTTTAGTCATAGCAATTGCAGTACATTTCATATTGAACCTTATCAATACTTAATTTAAAAAAATTATTTTTGTTGTAGTATAATTTGTGGACAGAAAGGGCAGAAGTAAAATAAATAACAAACACTGTTGCCAAATACTAAAGTTTTTTACAGGCACCTTCTGTCAAATGTTCATGGATGTTTCCCGCCACTTAATGTATCTTGTACATGCAATTTATTCTCAGCTACTACATCTCAGATGTTGAGACTGACCTTTGAAAAACCAATGAGCACCTGTAGAGGAACTGAATAGGTACATTTTGATGAATTATTTTTCCCTCAAAACTAAAACCACTTTTTCTTTGTCCAGCCTGTTAGTACCCAGAGTATTTCCTTTAACTCAGCTAAACCTAATAAAGTTTAAAGTGTTGTTTTCACGGTCTTTCGGTTCGCGTTGGCATTTCCAGAAAGGAAATCACACATTATTTTCTTCTGACTCAGTTGCAGCAATATGTAGTTGTACTCTTGGCCAGTTAATAAAAAAAGAGTGTTTCTATGAAGGCCACTAACTTAACATTACTCAAGAGCTTTGGCCCATAACTATTTGGCTGAGGTCCACAAATGACTTTTCTGTGTACACATCTGCACCCCTGCACACACCTCATTAAGAGAGCAGGCACTGGACTATGCCAGTTAATGCTTCACACTGTGTATGAAAGCCAGAAGTAGGATCTAGCACTTGAAATCTCAAGACTTCCCAGTTCACTCCCCTGCCTTACAAAATCAGAAGAGCTGCACCTGGAAAAAGGGCTATGTTATCACCTTTTCTGCCTCCCAGGCTGGGAGGTTGCTCCTTCCAGCTAGGAAAAAAAGGGAAAAGCAAAGGTAAATACTCTAATTTTTATATTATCTGGGACTCCTTACATCACTCACTTCCCTGTACAGTATTTTAAAGTGAAAAAGCCATTTTATAGGCTAAATCCTGTATCTAATGGCTTTATTACATATCTATGAAAAGTACCATTTAGTAACAGAAAAAAATACAAAATAGAAAAAAAAAATCTGAATTTATAACCAGACTCTAAATGAAACCTTCTGTGAAGATTTCCTGCAAACCTATGTGCAGAATCACTTTGGGTTTTTCATGCATCTCTGCAGTTGCTTTCTCACTGACAGCAATATTTTTCATTGGTTGCTACTTTAAAGACTTTAAAAATTTTTCAATCTACAGATCATTTGAACCATGAAGCAGGAAGTGGGTGGAGCATTACTAAACACATGGCCAATAAATTTCTTCAATCCTCACCTGAGACCACTAAGATAAACCAAAATGATGCCTAAAGGTGAATGAAAAATTACCACACTGCATATAACACAGCTACTTTACAAGAATTATAGGACACGGAGTTCCAAAAATGTATTACTTTAAAATAAAAAGTAAATCAAACCAAACAAAAAAGCTTTCATGTTCTATTAAAAATATAATTGTAAGCTAAATTGTCCTGCAGAAATTAGGTTTTTTTGTTAAAGTGCTTGACTTAAAAGCCTCGTTTCAATTACTTTTAGTCTTTTTTTTTTTAAATCTTGATTTCTGGAACTGCAATTTCCTGTTGAAGGCTTTCTGTAAATGTTTGCCCAAGTTTTCCATAAAATCTGCGATCTTGCTCATAGCAAGTCAGTCTTGGTAACCTAGGTCAGTCCTTTGGAACTGAGGTACTGCTGCAGAGTATCTGATATAAAATTCTAACATGTTGGGCAAAAACCTGATATCTACAGAAGCCATTTCCACAAAGAGCACTTACCAAAAGCAGAGAATGGAAAATTAAATTGTTTTGACTTTAAACGAAGCATAAGTGATTTTTACTGTCAATGTTCTGGGATGCAAGTCAATAAAATCTACATTTTTTGGTCAGAAGTTGGAGAGAGACAGGCCCGCTAGTGTTGTGGTGAAAACACAGCATGAAATCTAGCCAGCCACATGGAAAAAGAACGAGTTTAGACAATTTGTTAATTTGAACTTGAATAGGAGTAACACAAAGTGATTTATGAACAAAAAAATTTTGTAATTTATAAAATTTGCAAACAAATATTTTGTTTTAGTTGAACTTTTAATAGGCAGATGTCTACTTCAAACAAACCACCTCCGCACCTGGCACTAATGGACATCCTTGGTGTCACTTCCAACAGAGAGGTCTGTGATTTCTGTGGGCCTAAGGACTGTACACATATGCTTAATTGTGACAGTTGCTGTATCTTATGTATTGCTGTACTAGAAAAGAGTAATATTTACAACAATGTGTGTCCAGTTCTGCACCCAGCACAATTGGAATGTTTTTCAGCTCTGTGAGCACAATGCTGCTCCACAAGATAGAGCGCAGCACTCATGCAGGAGCAGAGCAATGGCATCACTCATTGTAGCACGGAAACGGTGTCCTACAGACACAAGTCATGGGATTTTGCTTTGAAGACTGAATATGGCAATATGATTAGATGGGCTTAGGTTTTTACACCAGTGTGTTTGGAAGACAGGATAGTGTTGACACTACTACACTTTGCTGTCAGACCTTCTGTAGCAGTAAAACAGTTACAGTATTTAACAGAGTAGTTCTGAATTTCTTATTGTGTATAATGAGTATAGAGCTGAAAAAGTAAAATTAAGACAGAAGACTGAAGAGAAAGACCAATTAATATTTGATCCTAACATCTCTTGTGTTGTTCAAAACCTTGGACTTTACTAGTAAATGTATCATTTGCTTATAGTCTTTCAACACTTATGTTATTGCACATGTGTTAGTGTGTACACAGCCTTCATCACTTGAGTCCTACTTTTCTAGGCAAGTAATTTTTGCTCTGATTTTCTTGATATACAATTTTAAGCACTATGGGTTTTTAAAGCTGACAGTGCTGTTTCACTGGATATTATTTTATTCATGGAGATTTTATTTCATTCTTCAAAGTTTTTTTTCTTTCAAATAACCTTAAAATTTAGGAAAGTTATTCAACAGAACTGCATGTCTGAGATACTGTAATGACAGAATGATCATTGAACATTCAGGAATGGTTCACATATGAGTCTGAAGAAATTGTCAGCATTCATTAATAAAAAGCAGCAGATCATTTATAATACATCAGATAGAGCCCTTCAGGAATGGAATGGGGTGGGGAAGGTTTGCTTTATTTTTCATGAAATGAGATAGTAAAAGCCAAGTGTTTTTCTCTTAAACAGGATTTCATTTTGATCAGTCTTTCTTTAGTTGCAGTCTAAAATCTATTTTATGCGAATTTGTAATAAAATTGTGAATAAATCCTACATAATATGCATCTGTAAACTATGTTCTTGAACAGAATGAGTAAGAAATAGTGAAAGAATAATTTTATGTTGCTGAGAATAGTGTTTCACTGTGAAGTACATATTGGAATGCACCAAAAATAACCAGAAACCTGCAGAGCTTGTTTTTCAATCCTCTGATGGCAAACAGCAGCTTGTAGTTGCTGTACATCAGTTTCACAAAGGATTAATTTAGCTTTGAACACTAAGTCCGCATTAGCTTGATGCTGTGCAAATTTAATAGCTTATTGGGCTATATGGAGTTATAGACTGGAATAGCTCTGTTTTGGTGCTGGTGCTTCATCTGTTGTTGATAGCTTCAGATCTCACTAGGATTTTGAGAGGAACATTGCATCCATCAGGTCAGGAAGGGGACAATCTCCAAATGCTATGATTGCCTCACCTCTGCATAGGAAATCATCACTACAGTTCTAGCCCTACACTCTGCCAAATGAAATTGAGACTTAAAACCACTGAAGAGATGACCAAGGCTACCATATCTGAACATAGCATAGTCATTTGAAATAATTTACTTCTTTTGGACTGCCCCTGTAAACACGCAGTACTAGACAACTGCCTTAATTAACCAGTTCCTAATTTCCAGCTAACACAAAGTTGTAAAGGTTAAAATTATGACCACTTCTATGCAGTGTTGTCCAGTGAAAATGCAAGAAGTTTACAGTAAGGCCCTTTTTAAACACTTTCTTACCAATCTGGAAACAGAAAAAATAAAACCTTATTTAGCTGTTGGTACCTGGCTGAACCCATGTTTTTAGTAATTCAAACTATAATTAGAATCCAAACATTAACTTCAAACCAATATTAAATATTAACCTCTCCCTAAGGTACTTCTAATTCATGCATTATGTAGCATTATGTGGCTTCCTATTTTTAGCCTTTAAAACCTAATTCAGCTATCCAAGACCATAAAAGAAATAATTTCTTCTATCACATTAATCTGACAACAAGGATGGTAAAGCCCAAACTAAATCTTGATGTGATTAATTTGAAAAATTAATGGAACTTAGAGCTTATGACATTTGTATTCTGTGACAAAATCCTGGCATGCTGACATTATGAGGAGAGCTTCATAGACAAAGAGCAAAATCCATTTTCTTGTCACCATTAAAACAAAACCAAGATGTTTCTGTTTGAATTTTTACAAAACACCAATGGATACATATTCAAAAGACACATGTGATGGGTTAACCTCAGCTAGCAGTCAAATACCTACTCATCTGCTCACTCACTTCCTCTTGTCAGCAGGACAGAGTGAGAAAATAGGATAGAAATACCTATGGACTGAGATAAAAATAGGGAGATCACTTACTAATTTCTGCCTTGGACAAATGAGTTTCAGCTTGGGGGAAATTAGATTACATTTACTTTCAATTAAATTACATTTAATAACAATAAATAATTAGAAACAATAATAAATTATTTTCAGTAATATTTTTTATTTCCATATTTTTAAAAAGGGCTTAAAAGACACCTTGTCTCCTTTCTTAATTCCAGCTTCCCTGCTGCACTCCCAACTTCACGCAAATCATACAGTTCACAGCCAATTGTTAAAAATGGTATTATGGTAAGTACGGGGCTGTTTCTTAGCGTTACCCTCCCCTCATCACCCTTTTTCATGCTCCAGCCTGGGCTTTTCAGACTGTATTTGCACCAGAAAATATACACTGGCTCCAGTGTGAGGGTTCCCCACAGGCTGCAGTGTGGGTACCTGCTTCACCATGGAACATCTCAATCTGCTCATGGTGTTCTCTCTACTTTTTCTCATTTTCTCTCTTTCACCTTCTTTTCCCACTCCCCTGCACACTTGTCTGGTGTGTTCTGATCTTTCTGGAATGTGCTTTCAGAGAGGTATCTCTAGCTTGGCTGACAGGCTCAGCTATGTCCTGTGACATGTTTGTTGGACACAGAGTGATTGTGTCTGGCCCTGTCCTCTTCCCACAGGTGCCACCTCTGCAGTCTGCACATAGAGCACAAATACATACACACATTTGCTGCTGTGTGGCTTTTCAATGTTTGCTGCAGTTCACTTTAAACCTGTTCCAAAATTCCCATGTTCAAAAGCAGGAAAAGACAGGATTTCTGCCAAATATCTGCACCTTTGCCCAAATCATGCAGGTAAATTGAACTGACAAGCCCCTTAAATTTGGTATGTCTCTACCTGCATTCACTAGAGCCATCTCCACACCATATCTTGTTGCATCCAGCAGAGGTATGGCTGCCTGAGTGAGGACTGCTACTGCTTCATTCCCTATGTGTTTTTCCTGGGTTTTGAGTCATTTGGTCTGGGAGTCTTCCTTCACTGGTTTGTTTCTCAGTGAGGGGTGTCGCTCTAGATTGCTATCAGGTGCTTTTGGGATAAGGCAGCTCAGAAGAAGTTTGGACTCAGAGCTGGTATAGGGTGATGGCAAGAACCATATGTTGCAGCAACACCTCAATCTCAACACCTCAAGCCTGCCACTTCCAGTTGTGCCACAGGAGTGAGCAGGTGGTGAAATAGCAGATAACTTTGAATAAGGGATACGGCCACAGCACTGAGGGGGGTGAATACCAAAACAACACTGGAAAACAATGTCTTAACATTAATCTTTAGCAATAATCTTTAAAAATAATCAAGATGCTATGCCTTGTGGGGTAGCTTTCAAATCTCTCAGCTGCTGTTGTTTATTCAGTATCTCATGTTTCTGTGGTCCTTTCCTTTAACAGATAACTACAGCCTTTATAAACAGGCCAGACAAGGAAACAGCAATAAACATTCTTTTCTAATCCACACAAGACCCGATGTCTTTCCGTAAATGGATCAATTTGTAGGAAATACTTTTAGGTCATGTACAGTCACCTCTAACAATAGGGAAAGCAACTGCATGCACTTTTCCATCAGAATCACTGTATTCCATCAGTATATTTTTTGTTAGAGAGTATGTTCTTGAGGCATCAGAGTAGAGAATTTATTCTATAGCTGAAGTTCATTCTTTATCATTCTGAAAGCATGAATTTACTATGAAAGGGCTTATAGTTTCTAGGCTGCTACTTCTAAAGCAAATTACTGCAGTCCTGCTGGACAAAGGAAAGCTATGCCAGAGAGGCAGAAAGGGTCAATCAACAGAAAACAATCTTAAAAACATTTTTATTGAATATGCAGAATATATTAAAAGTGTGAGAGGGAAGGACCGTGCGATATTCAGTACCCTTTGTCCATCTAGGATAGTCTATATATCCCAAACCCAAAGGAACAAAATTAGATTACTTATTACAACACCATGTATTTTTCCCATATCTTTTCTGCCACTTTGAGAATATTCAACTGTGGGTGCATTGTGTCCTGCTATGTACTGTATTTCTATGTACTAATGTACCTAATTTCATTTCTTTAAGTTCTGACAGAAATCAAGAAACTTATTCTCAAGGTTTATATCCATTTTCTTAACCCCTAATTGGAGATCAAAAAAGAATTGGAAATATTTGGCATTTTTGTCAGATCATCCTATAGTCTAATGACAAAGAAAATTATTTTCAAACTGTCAAGAGAAAATATTTCTTCTATTTTTAATGTGCATTTTATGTTTTCACATTTTGATTTTAAAATATGCTTTTAATAAGAAGCTTTTAGATTCCTTACTGTTTTAGTCATCTGTCTGGTTTTTGTTGATGTGTTTTATCTCTCTGCTGATATTTAGCTAGTGGCAAGAAGAGATTATTTTTGCTAGATTAAGACACAAAATCAAATGCTGAAAACAAGCCCCTAAGCCCCTAACATTACAGTTAGAAGAATCACTTCTCTAAATCACTAACTGCCTGTAAGTGGTTATTCTAGCTTCTTCACAGATACTTGTATTCACATATGGCATTAACTTTGCAATCCAAATCTAAATTCAAGATGATTACGTGAAGTATGATTAATTTTTAATGCGACAACAAAGCTGAACATGTAGAGAAAAAGTAGAGCATGCAGCTTGGCCAAACACTGAATTATCATTTTCTTTAAAAGAAAGAATAATCCTGAAATGTTCTGCAGGGCAAAAGAAGCACTGGTCATCACATTTATAAAACAAAAACTTTTTTAGAAGGTTTTTGTGGGAAAAATGGCAAAAGTAATTCTAGTTGTTGAGGAGTATTGATACAAAAGTATAAAGGTATTTCTTTTAAGAGGTATTCCTAAAACATGAAGTTACTACCTTCCTATTTAATTCCTAAATGATTCTATCAGCCTCATATCTGAGGGCTGGTTTTCAGCTGGCTGTTTTGGATTTTTATCTGTCCATTTGAAGTGATAGTGGCAGCATAATTGGGCTGATATGAGCAGAAAATATTTGCAGACAGAACTAAACCCATCTGTTAGACAAGCCAGGTAACTTTCTGAGCATAGAGACGTGCATCTGAAATTATAAATTATTTTACCCGGCTCCTCTTTCAGACCTGAAAAAGAGCTTTTGTATCCCAAGCCTTGTTCTGGTTTTCTACCCATGTTCTCTGGACTAAGAAAATTAAATTCCCTTTCCCTTCAAGCTGTTGCTTGTGAACAACTCTGTTTTTCTATGTCAGTTTGGCTTTCATAATATATTATTTCCTTCTACTAAATTAATGCAATAGATTCTCTTTGAATTTTTAACTACAGAGTATTCATATATGTACTAGTCCATATGATCTTTACCTCATTTACTCCAATCTCTGTCCAAAACAAAATTTAGATTAGTTTTCAAGAAGTATTTTTCTAATAGTATAAATCTGCATCAGAGCGAAAATACATCAACTAAACACTACTTTCTCTGAAAAGTCATCACAGTTTTCTTTTTTCTGATGTCTTTTTGTCTAGAATAGATAGATATATGTGGTATTTTTTCCTTTAGATGAGATTTAAAATAGAAAACATGGAAGCAAAACATGAGTGAATTACAGTGGTGCAGGCTGAAATATTGCTGATATAAGAGCTATTTAGTGAGCAGTGGACCAGTGAAGATTACTCCTTACAGTAAATCTGTGTCCACACATTTTGTGTGTGGAAAAAACAAGAGATAATTAGAACATGTTTTTCATCATGTTACAAATAGTAGAAAAGGACAGTGGATTTTCAATTCACCAGCCAACCTGTTTCATGTTCTCCAGTTTTGCTTTGCCCTCCTTGGCAGGTCTTTGGGCTCTGAGACTTTCATATGAAATTGGAAGTGGGGAGCAGTGGTTGTGCTGGTGGGAGCAGGCCCCCTCACATTTCTCCTTGCCCCATGGGCCCCTGAGGGTGTAGAAAGCATTGATTCACTTGTGTCCCTCTCCTTATGAAATCTAAGACAAATTAAAGAAAGCACTGTGGAGAGGGCTGGGTTTAGGCAATGTGAGCATGACCAGACGCAGGTGCCCCACCACAGTGAGCTTGTGGTGCAGCACGGCTTGACTGCACTGATTCACAGGCCAGGGATCATTTAGGAAACGAGTATGGCAGAGATGGTTCACCTCCTTCTTATGGCACCCTCTTGGTACCTCATCAAAGCATGGCTTGTGAAACAATGAGTCTTTTAGCTGGCTGTGCAAAGTACTGCAGCGTGGGCTTCCCATCTAACTGTGGATTTTAGCCTATGTTCATTTAGGCTCTGTTACATGAGAGCAAGCCAGATTTCAGACCTCCTTTAGCCAGGAATGACTGATCTGCTTGGCATATTATCCAGATAAATTTTAGAAAGCTTGATTAGTGGGTAAGTAAGCTCATCAGTGAGTTTTACTTGGATAATGATACTTCTTATGATGCCTCAGCACTAACCAGGTCCTTTTTATGGCTGGTTTGTGTTCATAAAACCTTATTCATTATTTCTGTCTTTTTGTAGGCCTATACAGTTTGCTACTGCTGAAACCTTTGTACAATTTGCCTTTTTTAGCCTGTTGAAAGCCTCTACTCATTCTTTGAATCAGTAGTTTTCATACAGTAATTGTATGTCTGCCTGCACAGAAAAACATCAGGCACAGAATTATTTATGGTTTGTTGGGAAAGATGGACTCAGCAGGCTAGAATATAGAGTATTTTATCAATAAAAAATCTGAAGAAAGTCCAGCTCTTTCTGAGACTATTTAGTCTCGTTTCATTGTGCAAAAGAGGCCACCATGGAATTAATCTGTCCTTTTGTAAAGTTATCTCATGTATGCACAAAAACTTTTTAGAAATTTTGTGGAGGAAAATTTCCTCCACAATTTCCTCTATGAGGAAATCACGTCTTTTCTTTAGAACACAAATAAATACAAAATAAATGAACATTAAACATGGAACCATTTTAACCTTTTATTCAGAATTTTTCAAAGAATATTTGGTGTGTATTTTCATTTTCAGATTTTGTCAGCTGAAAATGACTGCAAGAAGTCAGTATCCCAATGTATAGGGATTCATCATGGAGTCAAAAAACAAGCCAAAATGAGTTTTTCCACCTGATTTTCCAAAGTGGTTTGGAGCCACTTGGAGGTAATCACAACTCTGCTAATGCCCTAGACACACATGTGAGCTTACATCATCAATTCAAGAGGTCCCATCCCTCTTTTTTCCCAATTCCTGAGTGTGAAAGTGAGTGGTCTTCAAATCAAAGAGGACAGAGATTTCCTGGAAATAGACCAGATGAACTAAATAGGAGAGCTGGGATAGTGAAGCAACATAAAGAAAACAAACAAAAAAAACCCCCCTAATTATGTTGTAAGTGAAATTTTTGTCTCTCAATTATTCCAGAGTAGATTCAGCCCATTTAGCTTAATGTTCCTAGGACAGTCTTAAATTCTTTCGTTCCTGCAAAAAATTACATTTCATCCTTTAAGTATAGAATCAGCCAAGTTTTTTTCTTGGAAGCAAGCTTAGCATGCACCTGATTTTTGTGTTTTAAATATCACAGGTTTTGTAACCTGCCTGTAACTTTGCTGCTTTCCAGAATAGGAAGGGATGGTGTGATGTGTGACTTTGTGCGGGCAAGAGAGAATGGTAATCACGCAGGACTCAGACCTGGCCAAGCACTCTGTGCGCCTGTACAGCAAAGGTGTTGCAGTGTGTTAACATTTGACTCTGCCTGTTTCTTAAGCAGTGAGAAGTACTGATCCATCTATACCATGCTTTACACGTGTCCTTTCAGTATCTGCACTATTTCAGCTGTCAATAAATAGACAATTGATGGAAAACAATCAGTTATGGATGAGAGGCAAAGAAAAATGGGCAGACAGACCCTGAACTTGAATCTCGCATATTGTTGATTAGCCTTAAAGTCAGAAATAAGTAATCTATAAATTAGATTAGGCTTTTGATATTATCATCTCTTCATTTCTGAATAAAAGTTTACATTTCATATGTAACCAGAGACTGAAAATGAAAAGTTTTGAATTGAATCAGTCAATGCATTTTCTTAATTTGACTATTTTGCTTCAGACCTTTTTTGTACTCCTCCTGTACAGTGACTCCTGGTAAAAAAAGGAAGTTCTGTTCCAGTGAGAGTCCTTTTGCTATAGAAAATGTTAAAACAGGAAAGCTATGTGAAATAAACTAAATTATTTTTCCAAAGCAGAATACCAGAATTTGCTGATGTAAACAAACAAAGTAAAAATTTCTTAAGGATCTAGACTTTTGTAACACTTATTTATGACTAGTTCATATTAGCCTCATGACATTAAATTAACAGTTACTAGAATTTCAGAGGAGTATCTACAGGATATCCGATAAAAAGCTGGAAACTTTATTTTGAAATGTTGCCTAAATCTCTAAATAAATCTGATATGCATTATTGAAGTGAATTTATGTAACTAAAAGGAGTTAATGAAACATAGCACTACAAAGGCCTGATTCAAGCTGAAGTTTTTCCAGGATGCATGCAACTGGAATATAGAAAATGTAATAAGTGAGTTCTGGACTAATGAAAATGTTTTATTGCAGTGATGACAATTGCACATTGAGATGGGTTGCCCAGAAAGGCTGTCCAAACTCCATCCTTGGACAGTTGCTCTGGGCAATGTGGTCTAAATTCAATACTGGTATTGCTGTGAGCAGCAGGTTAGACAAGACTACCCCTTGAGATTCCATCTGCATTATTCTGCAATTTTAATTTGTAAGAGATATTAAAAATTGATTATGTAGCTGTGATCTAGGTGCAATTTCATCTATACAACTAACACTGAAAACTCGGTCCTATTTTGTGTAATACATGACAAATTTTGGACTATCTACTTGGGAAATCAAAGAGCTAAATCATGTTTTCTTTCCTAAACAGCCTTCAAGGAAACTTAATTGGAAGAATCTGGGGAAAACTTAATTTTCTGTTGAAAGTGGTGGTTTTTGTGGATCTATCCTTAGGTTATTTTTACTCCTAATCATTTTTATGATACAGGAAGAATGTTCACCTTCATATTTAATACTCGAAGCAGATGATTCAGATAATCCTTTAACCACCAAGAATAATTCTCTTTTCAAAATCATAACTGTTATTAGAGAAAATGCCTTGTCTTTAAAATAATACAAAATAAAATTTAAAAAGAGAGAGAGAGAGAGAGAGACTTTTCCAAATAACACATATTACACACGTTAAGATCTTGCCTCATGCTATTTGTGACTCTCTGGGCACCATAGCTCTAAAAGTGCATATGGAAGTATTCTGATGGCATCATATTGAAACACCTTAAGATACAAAAGAAATTAAGGAATAATTTTGTATTAAGGAATAAAAGAACTACCTCAAGATTACTTATTAATGGAAGCTAGTGGTTTTGTGGCAAAACAAATGGCAGCTAAGACAGCAGTAAGAAATTCAAGCCAGAAACATGGAACTGAGGAGCATTATGTATGCTTTGGAAATTACTGCTTGAAGATCATTCACAAAACCTTCTTGGAAAATAAGGTTCTTTTTTGTTTAAACACATGCCTTTTCAGCCAGAAAAGAGCGTAAGATGCTTACTTTTTTTTCCTTCTTCTTTTTCTATGGGTGAACTGGAAGATAAAAATTCTGATAATTGATAAACCACTTCACAACTTAATGAAGCTCCAGTAAAAAATAGGTTTTATTAAAATAAAAAAGAAAAAGAGCAAATATTTTTTAAAAATTTAAAAATCACTGTTAAAGACACCTTTTTGTCTCATTTGGTATTCAGCTAAGATTGTTCCTTTAAAAAAAATCAGACTGCAATCTGGTCATGTTAGAAAAGAATCAACTGCCAATTGTTTGTAGGAGAAAGAATAAGCCAGGTTACCTGGCCCAAATTCAAGAAAAAAAAAGGGGATGTAATCCTCCACCCCCAGAAAGAATACCTCCCAACCAAAACAAAACAAAAAACCCAACCACAATCACCCCAACGAGAGTAAAAAGGGAGGGAAACAGAAAGAAAGGCTGTTTGCCAGTCTTGCTTCGTAATAGCAAGGAAACAGTGGTTTATGGCTTCCACAGCCACTTGTGGTTAGGTAACCCAACAACTTCAACAGGCTATAGCAGTGCAGCAGCTGCCCCATGACAGCACAGTCCTGGGACAGCAAACTTATTTTTTGCTTTAAAAGACTGAAAACTACATTATCATTATTATTATTATTATTATTATTATTATTATTATTATTATTATTTGCAAATGTTTTCCTGTTGGAGGTCGAGATTTTTTCCTGCATTCATAACATAGCAGATTTTCAGCAGAAGTATTAATTCTCTCAAGAGGACTATCTTGCCAGCAAAAGAATTAGAATGAAAAGTGGAAATACATCACCAAATTCAAGCGTCATTAAAACCTCAAACTCTTCTTTTATTTGCTTGCAAGCACTAGGTAGAGTAGACAAGAGTCCAGTGATGTTAGGAAATCCAGGAGCTGTGGTAGCGTCCACATGGCCAAGTGCCCTCTTCTGTGGGGTGCAGGGTGCAGGTCCCAGGGCTCCCTGCCAGGTGAGTGACTACCTGCACTGCCCAGAACACAGGCAAGATGCAAAGCCATTATTGACCAACATCCTGCTGTTTCCTTTTGGGGGCACTTGTTCCATCTTAGCCTGCTGCCATGATAAACCCCAATGAGTTTCCTTGGAATAGGTTGCACTTTAGTCTAACATATGTCAGAAAAGTCAGTCCCTACCTATTCAGTGAAAGAGAATCTGTTGCCTGAGGCATTTTCAGATAAGTTCCCAGTGTTTATTTCCTGTCTCAGAACAACTTAATCTCTTAGCTGATGAAATAGGTGCCATTCACTTGTGAAACAAAATTACTTCCTTGAAAGTGTGTATTTCCACTTCCAAGGTAAATCACGTCAACAACCACTCTTTTTAATGTATTAAGGTCTTTGAGGTCATCTGTACCCTGACTTGCAAGGAAGCAGAGAGAGCACAGCTTCCAGATACATGTAATTTGATATAATTTTGCACGTTTCTGTGTTTATACACATTATATCAGCACCTACATACCTGCAAGAGATACCATACCTGCTATATGTACCAGAAACGATAGATAAATTGCAACTAAATATACAACCAAAGACTCAGTTCCATCTGAAACTAAGACAATTGTAAAATATTAAACAGCTTCATACAATTAAGAGACCTTGATATTCTCAAGAAGCACCAGGCTAAAAACATAATGACTGTCATTACATCCCCAAGGGATATAGGTACATACACCTGAATATCGTTATCATTGTGCTGCCTCATTCCTCAGGATTTTCAGTGAATGCAGATAAACCCAGCAGGGAGAACAAACAGCTTCATGCTGATCAAGCAAACAGGGGAGAACAAACAGCTCAATGCTGATAGTGAACTTCCCTGACTTTTTAAACTAAACAAGCTTTATTTAGATTAGATATAAGGAAGAAGTCTTTTGCAGTGAGGTTGATGAAACATGGGAATAGTGGGTTTTTCAAAGACGTGGTAGGTGCTCCATCCCTGGAAACACTCAAGGTACTACTCAGCGCTGGTGAGGCCATGTTTGGAGTACTGTATCCAGTAGTGGGCTCCTAAGCATAAGAAAAACATGGACATACTGGAGAAAGCCCAAACAATGTCACAAAAATGAGTAAGAAAATAGACCTTTTCTAATACAAAGAAAGGCTGAGAGATCTGGGACTATTTTGTGAGGCAAAGAGAGAATTCAGAGAGAGTCTTACTAATGAATCTGAATACCCGAAGTGAGGGTGCAAAGAGGATAGAAGCAGGTTCTTTCCAGTTGTGCCTAGTGACAGGACCAGAGGCAAGCTCTTTTTTTTTCCTTGTAGCATGAAGCCATCCAATCAACAAGATTGAGTGTAACTTTCCCTCAGCACATAAATGCAATTCTCTCTGAAGATTTTGCTTGCCAGAAAACTCCTGAAACTATGTTCTAAGCCTTGTAAAGCTGTGCATTAGAACAAAAAAAAAAAACAAAAACCAAAAACAAAAAGAACAACCCAAGGAGGTTTAGAAGAGTTCATTTATGAAAATATTAACAGTAAAATCACTACACCAGGACTTTGAAGGCACATTTTTCAACAAACTACCAACCTGTTACATGTGAGATTCAAGAGTGAAAGAAAAGAAAAACAAAATCGTTTTAACCCAGAACTGATGCAATAGACCAAAATACAGAACCAGTAACTTCAATTAGAATGAGGACTACCAGCTAGACTTTAACTTCATCTCTAAATACCATATATCTTCAGCCCATTGTTGTTGTCTTTTTGATACAAGAGCTCTTTAAATTTGAAAACCTGAACTAACATTCTTTCAAAAGAATTCTAAGGACAAAGAGCTGTCATAAGTGTTATACAGTGTCTATATTTCTAAAATAGAAGATGGACCTGCTGCACAAGTTTTTAAAATCAGGAGAATCTTTGAAGGTACTCCAAAAGAAACAATGTCTACTCTACAAAATCAGAATTTGGCCCCAGTAAAAGAACTCAAGACTCTGATTTTCTGCAAAAATTAAAGACAGAAATAAAGAAAGAGTCAAGCCAAAATTCCACAGTATGCAGGTGTCTGTCACATGAGTCACCCTTTCTCCATGAGGCAAAGTTTAAGGCTGGAAGTAGAAAAAATTATTAAAGCAATCAAAACTTGTGCTTATACTGAGCCCACCTGTGTAGTTGACAAATTCCCCAGGTGATTCACATGGAAAGAATCCTATCAGAATCTTCTGTGTATATTGATCCAAAGATCTATTATCTTGCGCTTTTGAGCAGTGTTTTTTTGGAAACCAATTTTTTTTTTTTTGAAACCAAATGCAAAACTTTTGATTTGAAAATAAACTCTATAGATACTACTTCATCTCCAGTAAATTGTCAAAACTCAGTAAGATGTCTCACAAACACCCTGTACCCTTTTCCTTACCTTTGTGACCATCTCCATAATGAAATAACATATGCAGCCAGCACAGGTGTTTCTTTTTTTCCCTTAATCTCCTTTGTAAAGATTAAAATAGCTGTAAACAACCTAATCCTGTCATAATATTTTATTACCTTTTCAGTTATTAGAAGCTTCTGTAAGAGCATATTCAGTAGTGGATTTTCTTTAACCTTTATTATACTTCAAAGTTGATTGTGGTATGTGCTAATGGTTATTCCAGGCATTTTGCATTAGGTGTAGAGATTTTGGGACTAATGAAAGTGGCATATGCTTACAATAATTCTTTATGTTAACTTTCACTACGTCCACATCTGATTTTTATGTGTTACCCAAGAGACTCAGTGAGTAAGTTTTAGCTTCTTTGAAATGGCAGAGAAATGCTGGGCAATGATTTGGCAAACATTTCAGAGATGAACAGGGAAAAAGAGAGGGGTGACAGTGGGGCTGGCTTGGCTGGATAAAAAAACAGCAGCTGTCTGTGGAGAGCCTCAGGGGGCAGGCAGCATTCAGAGGAGGTATCAGGTTTTGCAAATTACCAATATCACATTATATTCTAATCTCAGGTCTCCAAAACATACAGTCAGCTATTACTTTTGGGAGAGTACTACTGTTAGTAACATGAAATTATGCAGCCGCAGGGAGTTTTTGCATTTATCTATATAGCTCCAGGACATCCACAGTATTTCAATCTAAACAAAACAAAACAATTTATTTTTCTCTGCCAGAATTCATTTTTCCCTCTTTCTAAGCATGAGAAATGCCTGAATGTTTTTATTATTTTTACTAGAAAATAAATTGTGATTCCAGTTGAAAAGTAAAGAAAAAAATTTGAACCAGCATCTGTTCATTCGAGTGCTATCATTTCCTTTTCTGTTTATCATTAAAACCATATCTCCCAACTGTTCAGACTGTCACACCTCTAGGTATCTGATGACTGATGTAATCATTGTGCAATCAGTGGGATCTCCCTGGCAATTATCTAACCCTCTTGGAGCAGTTTCTAGGATCATGTTGAGAAGTAGTTTAGCTGTATCTCTTAACAAATGATATTTAAAGTCCACCATTGTATCTCTGAGAACTGACAACAGTTCTAGGCCTGGATCTTCCCAATCTCAGTAAAGGTTTGCACAGAAAAGCAGCATTTTAATCGGCTTTCATCACCCTCCAGAAACACAAAACATGTATGATTTTTATGGGGCAAAATTTAAAGTACATTTTTTGTCATTCTGTCATAGAGGAACTTTTTTATCGTCCTTTCAACAAAAGAGGAGTAATATATGCACGTGTCTGTGTGTGTGGATAAATATATACATATTTATACGTATGTATATATGCACGCAGGTATGTATATACATAAATGTATGTATGTATTTCCTGGTCAAGAAAAAAAATGCTGCTGCTCCAAAATGCTGACTCTAGTCATGACTAATATGAAAATCCCCATTTTCTTTCAGACAAAATATATGGTGGCTCTGTGGTAAGCTGGCATTCTAATCTAATTTTTTTTTAATATCGAAGGGTTTGTTGACCATTTTTGAGCCTATGTGTCATATTGGACTGAAATTTTAAATTTTAATACATTTTTATCAGATAAAATGAGCTCATTAAAAAAAAGTATCTGCTTGGAGAGATATACCATCTCTTTTGGGTATAGAGATTCATCTGAGCAACCTCACTCTACTAAGTAGATTTGTCACACTGACTTAGTGAGCAATACAGGTGAAATGATGAACTGAGTTTTTCCACAGTCATTCATGCCGTGAAAAAACAAGCAGTCAGCAAAACTCAGCAATCATCAAGTTAACTTTGTTTTGTTTAATACCATGAGGAGGATGATCATGATGATGAGGATGGTGCAAAAATGCCTCTTAGCCACTCTGCATATTAATTTACCAAGGGAGCTCTCTTTAAAAATGACTTCTGAAAGATTCCAGTGGATCGAAGGGTCCACACTATAAGAGAGGTCAGAATTACAGGGAGAACTTCAGCAAATCAATTGCCTAAATCAAAAACACTCTGCATTTTTGTACTTTCTATTGATTTGATGTTAGTACCAGAATTTATAAATTTCTTTTTCTGAACTTATCGCTGCAGTCAAGCTAGCCAGCAAAATTGCCTGTTCTATCTCTTTGTCCATTAACCTAATTTCATTTAACCGCCATTCTATCGTTCCCCATATCTGTTTTCTTGAAGGATTTTAAATTGCTGCAGTCCTAGCCTGATACAAAAATTCAAGGAATGGAAAGTTTATCAAGAACAGATATGTAGTTTGTGATAGGAAAGCCACTTAAATGATGATTGAAACTCCTGACTCTTGTTCTCAAGACACCTTATAATGGTTTTAATTTTGCACACAAACAATAACAAATATGTTTATTTGTGCACTACAGCAATTCTGAAACACTTATTTTCTTTTTTCAAAGCCTTATTGCTTCACTGTAATGTATTTCCACTAACCAAGTGATGTGAGCTCAGTGTGAGGATAATCTCTTCACAGAAGGCAGAAATTAAAATCAGATCATCCAGCACCCCATTTAGTGCAATACTCGCTGAGCTACAGGGGTATCTGTCACTTGGAGGTCAAGAATATGCACAAAAAACCTAAAAAAAGGAATTGCATGTTGCATATACCTGGGATCTTCTCTGTGGCAGGACCACTGAGCTTTCTTCACCATGAGATTTCACTCTTCAGTTGTGAAGCCAGCTCTGAGAAGTCTCCTGAAAAGATCTTTTGGACTCCAGACTTTGAAGACACAAGTACAGAGCAAACAATATCTCCAGGAATAGGGATTTCTACACCATTCAGACAGTGGTCAGATTGCTTTCAAACTTAGATATTTTGCAGCTTTTTTTCCTGAACCAGCTTCTTAAAGGTCTATGAAAAATGTCCCAAAACATAAAACCCTTCACTTTTAAACAGACTATTTTATAGTGTGAGCCTGTGTAAGTCTGTCTTTCAACTAGCTCAAAAGCCAATATATAGATTAGTCTAGCAGGCAGTGCTATAATGAGAAACTTAGGCAGCAAGTTTTTGTGAGTTTATTTGTTTTTTGGGTTTTTTTTTTTATGAGCACTTAACAATTGCACTTTCTTAAAAAATAATTTAAAAATAACGTGCTGACAGTAAAATGTAATAGTGAATGAATTCTTTAGGTAATTTACAGTATTCTCAAGAAAAGAGAAATTCCTTTTTTCTATTACTACAGACAGCTAATTAGCTCTAATTACCTCTGATTAGTGCTATGAACAGGAGGTACATGTTTTTGTTTTTCATAAGCACTGACTGCAGACTCTCCAGTACAGAGTCAGGCAGCTTCTTCTCATTTCTCTGTGTTTCTGTTCCCAACCAAACTGCCTTTGGGATTGTCACATTTGGAGGCAAAGGGTTCTGAAGCCGTAATGAGCAGGAGTATAAAGCTGTGGTAAAGATTCAAAAGGCCTGTAAGCCTTCCATTTTACTACATGTAATGAGGACAAAGCGGTTTTATTATGCTTTGAGATTTGCACTGGCTATATCACATAAAAATTAGTTACAAATCTTGGGAAAAGAACTAGGACTAGCTTAAGGTGTTGATATTAAATCAAGTACTGTCTAATTTTTTATTTGGGGAAAAATAACCCAGAATTTATGTACCTGATAAATACAATGAAGCAAGTCTGGTTAATTGGCTGTAGATTGTTAATACCCCTGTGTCTTCCTGCAAACCATTAAGATGAGAGTTTAGGGATTGGAATAATAAAGGCAAATATATAGGGGAAGGCAAGGGGGACATTTTGCCTTTATCCTACACTGATCTGATGAAATATGGGGAACCCAAATTTGTACTCTAAAGAGGAAAGTTGAAAGATAATTTTATATATATTTCCTTTTCTGATCCTTTTAAACTGCAAAGCCAGCTAAGACATTAAAAAAGACATGACAATCAAATTCCTTATGTAGGTTTCTCTTCTATAGTCATAGAATTTCTTAAGAATACCTAACCAACTTGAAAGTACATCTATGAAGAAATCAATTCTATGTCACCATAAAACACTGATTTGCAGCAGTTTGAGCTTAATTGAAGTTGAGGAGCTGAATGGGTTGACTATATTTCTAAATGCAATACATATGTGGTCCCCAGCCTTTCACTTGAACAGTTAACTTTGAAAAGTTTCAATCCTCATTTAGGCCTCAAAGAAAGTACTGTGGAGAGATGCAGTCTTTTTGAGCTTCCCTCCTTTTACTGAGCCAGAAAATCCTAGTTCACCTGTGCTCTAAGCATCACTGTAATTAGCTTCCCTGCTGGAACTAAAACAAAGCCAGTATTTAGGAGACATCTGTGGGAGTTTTCTAGGGCCCCTTTTTTCCACTAGATGAATACAGTGATTTTAGTGGAAAACTTTGTATTTGGAAACCTCAGCAGGAGATTTTTTTCTCCTTGTGCACTCCCCCTGAACTCCTGCACTCCCACTGCTCACTGCTCTACTGTTTCTTATAGGACTCTCTTGCATATTCCTATATTCAAGAGGTGGTGCTGGCTGTTAATTTGCTGGACTCAGGTATTTTAAGAGACTCCTAACAGTTTTACAATGGCACATGTTTCAGAATAACCATGAAGGATGTGTGCAAGGGAGAGGGCTTGGCAGGTTTTGCACATTTTTGTTTTTCATCACATCTATTTCAGCCTTTCCACCACATACAATGACAAAAGTTTGGGGAGCCTGGGAGTAAATACAATGGGAAATGTTCAACTTTCAGCCTCACATCGCTGCAAGTGTTTGGACTAAATTGTGGGGCTTTTAAAGCAATAGGTAACAGCAATTTTTTCACTCCTTTTTGAATAGCCATCATTTTGAGACATTTCCGAGTTGCTTGTTTCACTAAAATGGCCTTGTCTATATTCTGTAGGGCATACTGGATGATGAACATTTTCAAATTACATGGTTTGCAGTTCCTAGTACTACTGAATTTACAGCTGCTTTCAGACTCAGTGAACTGCATTTGATAAGGCTGTATTCAGTCCAGAACCTTTCTTTAGGTACATAATTGAAACTATTCTACCAAATCTGTTTCACTTAGACTACAATCATGTTCTACCAGCCACTCAAAAATCCCCATTCTGCCATGAGCAGTTAGTTCGTGGTGGGTGTATAATATCATTTAATCATTTCCCTCTAAAGCTCTGGCATGTGAGAACAATACTGCAATGATGATCAGGTACGTGTCCAAGCAGTGTCTCAGGCTATTCCAGTGTGTGATCTTGTGGCGTGGCAGCTATAAATTTAGAGACACAGATGTCCCATTAAGGGACAGTCCAGACTTTGTGCTGTCATTTAGAGGCTGGCATGTGGCTCATAAAGGACTCGGTGGAGTTTTCCATCTGTTTGACCAGCTACAGCCTGCATAGTGAACACCTCCCCCCTTCTTGCTGTCATATTACAACTTGGGGGCCATCACTTTTTTTCAGTCTGTGTTGTAATAAAGGGGCTCTGAAAACACATTTTTCTTATAAATTCTCAAAGTGATTTGTTTACTAATTTTTCCCTCTGTCACTGCAGAATTGATCTTGCTTTACAAATTACTGCATCACTTTGTCCAGACATTTCTATGACAGGAGATTTCCAGTTCTTTCAGCAATCAGTCTGAACTGAAAGAGAAAAAAGAATTGCAGTGCTATTTACCATATTCCAGAAAACTTTCAAAGCAAAAGAAAAAAGAAGTTGGAGTTTCTTTTTGTTTGTTTGTTCGTTTGTTTGTTTGTGTGACCTGCTAATTAGGTTATTTAAAGAAATGGGATTGTGACTTTATAGGCAGAGAAATTAATGAAGAATGCATAAAACACTTTCTTCAGATAAGGATTTTCGAAGATATAGAAAAAAAATTTACAACTCCTTTTATGAGTTGTAAATGAATCCTAGAACTCTAAATCTACTTTCTATTTTAAGAATATTGATACTTCTTTCATTCAATTTTAAAATTATATTTTTGTTAATAAGTCTGTTAAAGCAGCTCGTTTTATGTTTTGTTTGAAAGAGATAAATAAGAGATGTTTTTGCTACACTACTAATTTTATATTTTTCGAAGCTGTCATAATTAGACATTTACTATTTAATCCAAAGTCAGTTCAGTTTACTGCTTTGTGTGGAGCAAAGGGATTTGTAAGTACTTCTAACTCACTTTTTAAACCCAGCTGTTAAGCGACAGAGAGACTTTTTGCCATCAGCAGCCATACTGACAGTGACTTCCTTTTGGCTTCCCCAAGGAAAGGTTTGCCTCTTTCCTCAAAAAGGGCAAGGGATGAGTTTTGGGATAGATGAAGGCGCCCTGCTTCCACAGGAGGCATTGCACTTCTGCTGGGGAACAAAGACGAGTCATCATCTACATGGTGGGACCCACTGCATGAACTCTACATGAACTCTGGGCTCTTCATCTTGGGCAACAATGACATTTTCGGGAAACAGGCACTGAAAAGTTGGACCTAAAGGAAAAATTTCCTTTTCTGAAGGTATCATTTTCATTAGAGAATTTATTCAGTAATACTTCATTAGCATTTCATGTATGTATTTCTTGTTGTTTGGCACTCTTTCTGCTCCTTGGCTGTCGTAATTAGCCAAGTAAGTAAGGAGAGTAGGAAATGGTCTAACCAAAGGGATAACTGTCAGTTCCTTTTCAGGAAATATTAAAATATTGTATCTTTTAAAACCTCTAGGAGTAATAAAGAAATAATATTAAATTTTTGTATTGCTTACATCAGAAAATATCTGAAAATTAATTACAATGGAAACAAAAATATATGTGTATAGATGTCTGATAGAGCCAGCCTACTGGTGGCTCTCAGTCTATGGTCAATAAACAAATAATTGTCTGCAAAACATTTCATTCTTTTGACAACAAGATGTTTTGAGAGAAATATACCTGGAAAGATAGAAAATGAAATTAATTTTATCAAACTTCCCACAAAATTAAAAGGTAGAAATGCCTTAGATGTGTAGTATATTGTTTTTCTCCAGTTGTACATAGTGGGTAAAGCCCCACAAAGCCCTTACCAGTCCTGTAGATCCCATTTCAAACAAAGGCATGGCTCAACATAATTTCTGCTTTAAAGAGTATGTGGTTTAGGGCACAAGAGAATGTATCAGCCCTCGTAAAGGCAGAAATAAGGTACACCAAACAAAATATTTCTGCACTGCCATTGCACTGTGGAAAATCAAAGGCAGGATGAACACTTGCAGAAACATCAGTATTTCCCATGGCTGTTCTTAGCCTGGATCATCCCTATGCCCATCAATTCATAGATAGACAGAAAAAGCAGATACAGATGGAAACATATATACATCTGCACATTTAATATATGTGCAGTACTAAGGTCAGTTTTACTAAACTTTTTTTGACAGTCTTTTATTCTGGAAGTAGGCAAAACAGATTTGTCAGATTCCTCTGACAAAAAATCAGTACCTTTTATATAAATTTTTTGAACTCTCAGACATTCATTAGATGTATAAAAGGATCGGCCTCTGCAGACTATGGAGCAAGGGTGAAGAGGGTAGCAAAGGGCAAGGGAGACTGATTGAGCACTTGGAAAGTTGCAAATAGGATTTGATTGTTTTATTAGAGAGAAGGTTGGAGGTTATAAGACAAGGAGAAAAGATAGCTCCTCTGACAGGAAAGTTGGAGATCCACAGAGCCAATTAAGAGTGTGGAGGACTTTCCAGGCGGGGAAAATGCTGAGTGGTGCTGGGGGTTGGCACTAGGAATGTGAAATAGAGAAGGAGGAGGGAAAGGATGTGTGGTAGCTCAGCAGCCAGAACAGGGAAGGCAGTGGTGTAAATCACATGAACTGCCTTGCTCCTACAAGGAAAGAAAAGAAGAGGAGGTCAGTTGGATTTGCTTGGGGTTTCACATGGTGTATTACCTTGGGTTATCAAATGGATCTAGAAACAAAGTGCTTGTTAGAGAAAGCAATTAGGGACAGGATTGTAAAGCAAACAGTTACCCTGATGTTTACAGAGAGTAGGTTGAGGTTAAAAGGAAGATGTCTGGAGGCACTCTGAAAGTAGATGTGCTTGTTTGGGTCTTTTTAAAGTAATCAGAAAATACCTGAAACCCCATTTCTACTCAGATTCTTATCTAATCTGATACATATCTTGAACTCACCAGCCTTAAGAGATTCAACCTTAGTGTTTATAGTTTTCCTTTTATCTTTCAAAAGTGGATCTATAGGATACAGTGGGGAGCTCAAAAAATTCTGAATAACTAAATAAATACAACTGTATCGCCATGATTATCTGTGTGTGCAACTGTCTTATAGGGAGAATGCGGGTTTCTGGCAGAGTGCCTTGTGTCTGACTGTTCCCTCTGTGGAGCAGTGGTGTATTCAGGTAGTCACGCCTATATCTAATAAAAACAACAAATTAACAACTCTATTTCTGAAAAATTAATCCTGCATCAAAAACCACATGAGAAAAAACCTTGCCAATACACATACACAAAAGCCATCCCACTATTAAGTGCCCATTACATTTTACATGGATACAAATTACTTAGGAAAAGAAACCACAGGATTAGATATGCTTAAGACATTAGTATTATTTTGGAAAGATCATAACCTGTGAAAGACTGGAAATGCTATAGCCAGTCTTCATAACCTGAAAGTGCTTAAGCCCAAACTTTCATGCGCCTGAGCTCTGACCATGAGTTTCTCGAAGTGAATAAACTATCAACAATGTCCTACCTCTAGGTATGTAAATGAAAAATATATTGGCAGATACTATATTATAATCTTGATAAGAAAATACTTATAAATCAAAGAATACATCATTTATTTAGGGTAAAAGACAGAAATTGAGGCTAAAATTGATGAATCACAAATGATTTAGAATGAAAATGGCTTCTTTAATTCTTCCAGTCCAATCTCTCTGCTCAAGCAGAATCAACTAGAGTAGGTGGCACAGGACCATGTCCAGCTGGGTTTTGAGTATCTTCTAGAAAAAAAATCCACAACCTCTCTAGAAAACTGTGCCAGTATTTGACTGCCTGCACAGTGAAAAGGCATCTTCTCATGTTCACATATAGTTTAACATGTTTTATAGTTTTAGTTTTAACATATAGTTTTAACTGTCCTGTTAGTGGGTGCTTCTGGGAAGAGTTTGGCCCCTCTTCTCCTTTCCTTCCTATTTAGTACTTATACATGTGGACAAGATTCCCTTGAGCCTTCTCTTCTGCAGGGTAAAGGGTAGCAGCCTTCTTTGTTTATGGAAAAGATGCTCCAGTCTCTTAAACTTCTTTGCGGCCCTGGTGTGCCTCACCAATATAATTACTTCTGGGATGATGTGACAGGATGATTTGTGGATGAGGGGAGAGCAGTTGATATAATTTTCCTCAGTTTTAGCAAAGCTTTTGACTGTCTTTCATACAGTACTCTGAAATCCAAATAAGAATTTTATTGTCTGCATGTGTGCACTACCAGATGGAGGAAACCCTGGCTAGATGTTGGACTCAGGGGATTTTGGTTAATGCCATTGTCAAGGGAACTACTGCAGAGATCTGTACTGGGATATGTCCTGATTGTGATTATGTAACCTGGAGGAGCAGAGGTGCTGTACCCATATCAAGCTTGAAGCTGATGTCAAATTAGGGGAAGTTTACAGCAAGGAAAGAAATGGAACAAGAAATTCAAGAATTCAACAAGAAAAAATGGAAATTCTGCCCCTGAGAGTGATAACCCCTCCGGCAGACTGCTTGACTGGGAGGAGCTCTGGCAGAAGGATTTGGGATCTGAGTGGGCAGGAAGCTGAACAGAAAGCAGCAGTGCTCTGACAGCTGTGAAGGCCAACTGGACTGTGAACTAGCCAGTCAATTAAGGGATAGGATTTTCTCCACTGGTTTGGCACTTACTAGTCTACACCAATATACTGCCCACAGTTTATGACCCCCAACAGCAGAAAGAGATCGATAAAATCAAGCTAGATCAGCAGAGGGACGCTTAGGTTATTAGAACAAAACAAATTCAGCACATTCCAAGAAGACACAATATCTAGGGAAAAAACCACATACCGCTATGTTATACAGAATGGTCATATTATTCTTGAAAGCAGTGATCTGGAAGAATTAAAAGTCATAGGAGACAAATAATTTTGTGTGGACTTCAATGACTTAAGTTCTGAGGTGATATTTACATGTATAAGCAGGGAAATAGAGTCAGGAGAGAAAAAGAAGGCACAGAAACCTCTAGATGTGAAATACGGTATCATTGTCTATAAATATTATGTAGAGGATTTTTTTGTGAGAAACATACAGAGCTTAATCAATTTACTTCACCACATCAGTGAAGAGACAGCTTGATTATGATGTGAAAGTGGGGGACAAACTACCTGTAACTAAAGAGCCTTTTAAACTACCTGTGAAGTGCCTAACAAGAGTGAATTGCTGCAAGTTAGAGCCAGTCACATTCAAACGACTAATACAGAACATTTTTAAATTATGCCGATTATCCGGTAAAACAATCTACAAATAAAAGTGAGGGATTCTCTGTATTTGAGTGAGGAGTTGTTCCTTTCTGGAAAAAGCTTTGTTGAGCTTTTGCATATGATTGCAGGTGTGAGACGCAGGACGTTCAGAGAAATTATGAGCTTTTGGCTGGAGGGTGTAATGACATAGAAACTAATCCTGAATTCAGACCAATTTGTTGCAAATGTGCTACAAAGTGGCAAACTCAAGGCGTTGCAATGGACTAGGATCAGCATGTTGGTTTTTTCAAACGAAGTAATTCAAACATTTGTAAACTATGTGAGCATACTGTTAGTTACAAAAAAGCTGGAATGGATTCTGTTGAGTGAGAAACGGGTGTAATATGATGGATAAACAGACAGATGGTATAATGATCCTTTCTGGTTTTAAAACTTCTGAATCTGAAAAAAGAAAAAATTCTACTTTGCTTTAGGGTACCCAGCTACATGTTATGCCTAATAGCAGCAATATGATTTATTTTGATGAGTTTTAAGTAATGTCAGAACCTTAGATATAGTCTGAGCCATAACTGTCATATTTATTGCAAATGATCAATCCGCATCAAACAAATCTTGAACAAGGAATCACAGTGGAAGTTTGTTGGTTTTTTGAGGAGGGTGGTTTTGCCTGTGCATCCTGAAAATCACCTTTGCTGTGGCAGCATTTTCAAGGCAGACTCAGGTGGAATCTCTGCGAGGAGGAGACAGAACAAGCAGGCAGCCCAGGGAGTCTGTGCGCCCACAGCCATCCCGGACAGCTGAGGATGCTCACAGTGCTCCAGGCTCCGGGGGCAGAGCTGCCACCTCCCTCTGGATCCAGGGTCTGGCAGATAAAACTTGCAGTGAGAGGGTCATGATAGAAAACTTGTCGGGAGAAATAGTCTTCACAGATTATGCATATTAACCCAAGAGCTCCAAGACAATTTGTCAACACTGCACATTATTTGCACTAGTTGAACAATTTGGGGCCTCTCAATTCACAGGAATTTCCTTGCAATTTAACAAGTAAAGAGGGCTGTGATGAAAGAGGCAATGAGTGGAGGAGAAAAGCAACAGTTACAGGGATACAAAATCATGTTCAGCCCTTAGTAAATCAGTCTAACATGCAGGAGGAGCCCTCAGGTGCCCTCCCAGCTGCTAATATATTGATGGCTTTGCCTTCTCTGAAATACATTAATTTCATTTCTACTGTGACTGTTTTGAACAGAAGTAATTTTTGTTCTTTGGAATACTGATCCTTTCCTGTTGCCACCCCGACACCCCTGTGTAACGGAGTCCAACATTATTCCCTGCAAATAGCCCTCTCACCAGCATTGCAGGGGGCACACATCCAATGGGCAGGACAGAGCCTGATTCTCTCACAACTTTAGAGAGAGCTGGACATGGTCACTTTGAAGACCACTGCTTGATTTACAGCTTGTGCACAAAACTGAAATTCATTCTTGCTGGGAGAGTCTGTACCTCCTCTCTAATAGTGCCTGGGAGGCTTGAAACGAATTTCTGTTTCTAACCTCCAATTTTTACGCACAACTTTACACACTTGATGGGTGGATACTTTCATATTTTATGAGTAATTTTGTGTCTGTGGCATTTAAATTTCTTTTTTATGCGCTGAAATATGCCCACAAAAATATGTGTTTAATGAACAGGTACATAGGTCCTCGTTGAACATAGAGCTAGCAAAGTTTGACTTACATATTACCTAAGAGAAGACCTTAGTCGGAATTGTATCGTAGTTACTCTTTCTACCCCTATATTGAAATAATGTTTCAGAAATATTGGGAAGCAAACACGGAATTTTAAAACAATAAATTATAAACACCACATTTTAAACAGCAGTGACATTATTTTGCCCTTTGATTTCTGTTTTTCAGAGCATTATTACCAATGCAAATTTACAAAATTTAGCTTTGCATCTTTTATTATCAGCAGAGTGACTTTATCACTTTGGCCAAATAAAAAGAATCTGGGAGGTAAGCCACCATTGCAATTTTAAGAAATTTGGACTCATATTTTTACCTTTTGGGTATTTTAATGACTGTTTATTATTTGATAGTGATTATTCAAAAAGGTTATGTAGATAGCACTTTTTAAAGCAATATTGTGTGCAATAACCAGAATATGCAACATTTTAATCGACTTCAGGTTGTTCAATGGAGGTGTAACTGTATCTGTCCCTTCAGTTCCCGAAGAATTAGCAGGAGAAAGAGGGAAAAGTGCTAGAAGCATCTTTCCATTCAGTTGTTAGCTTCCCTGTATTCTCTGCTAATGCACTTGAACGCTTGCCTACAGTAAGTGCAGGAAGACCACTGAGAAGGTAATGGAGTTTATCTCTGCTCGCAGTCACCGCTCAGCACTTGTGCAGGCTGACATGACCTGGTCTTTCAGAGGGGCAGGCACGTGGCTGTAGAAGGCAAGATGAGGATGAGATGGATTTATTCGCTGGGGGAGTACTTTTTGCTGAAAAACTAAGTTGTGAATACAGTGGCATACATTTTAATCACAGAAAGATTTTAACAAATTGAAGTGCTTTGGAAATGTGATGAGTATAAGCCTTCTGATCCTTAGAGGTAGCTGGAGGAGTTTAGAGGAAGAGAATAGGACAGAGTCCTGCATCTGCAGAGAATGCATTGTTTCATGCGTATGTAACCATCTCCCTTCACAGCTACTCAGACCTGCAGCTCTCTCAGCACAACCACAACAAAAAGAAGAAACAATCAATCAATCAAACAAACAAACAAACATACAAACATAACCAAACAAAAACCCAAATAACTCCAACCTCCCCCCAAGAAAACACCCCCCAAAACCAAAAACAAACAAAAAAATCCCCTAGACCAGCACCATTCACTTTAACAAAAAAGACATATGATACAGATGAAATATAACAAGTGCTAAGGAAGCAGATTACATTTATTTACAAACATGCAAAGGAAATCTTATTTTTCTCTTCCTTCTTGTTTTATTTCTAGAGCATATCACAGCATGAAGCAGCTCCACCCTCAAAATGGCATGAAGAGCCTGAGCAGTGGCATTTTAACAAGCCTAAATGATTTAGAGCCTGTAGTGATCTTGTTCTTTGATTGGATGCAATTAGTATGGGAGATACATGCCTGAATGCACCGAGTTGTGCACTCTAATGGTCTGACCCATTAAGAGACTTCACTGTGAACTGCATCCTGCTATACTGCAGGCAAGTAGGGCAGTAAATTATTTCAGTTTTATCACTGAATAAGGCAAGAGGTGAGAGGTACTCAGGTGATGCTGGCTTTCCCTTTCCCCACTGTGACTTGATCTTTTCTGACTGTTCATGTAAAATTTGTGAACAGGGAGCTGGCAAATAACATGACAGCATTCAGAAGCAGAAGTGGGGAAAAATATCAAGAGAGAGCTTATAGAAAACTCTAAGGTATCACACCAGATGATAAGAATACTAAGCCAGCTTGCTCCTACTAGTAGGAATCTTAGCCCTAGATATCATCCTAGCCAGTGACATTCAATGTTTTATTTTGTTGTTTGGTTTTTTTTTTAATTTTTAAAGCACAAAACTGAAAATGTTAAAGCATTTTAAGACAGCATAAGTTCTTTGCATTCTACTTCAAGTACCAGAAAAATCAGACCTATTGAAAAAAATGAATCCTATAAAATTTCCCTGCCCATTTTGCTGGGTTTCAAAGTGTTTGCTTCAATTCATGTGCACTTTGAGCATTGAAATAAAAGTTGGCTGCTTACTGAGAGCAGTGCTTCCCATTGTCTGTATCAACTTATTGCCTCATTTGATGATGATTTGGGTAACAGTATATTTTCATTATTCACAGTGTCTAGGCAAGACAGGATTCTGTCCCATGAATATAATTTCTATCCTCTATCTTAAAACATGATATAAACAATGAATAAACTTTAGGCCAAACAAAGGAATCCATTGAAATTGTATGGATATGACCCCAAGATGAAAAGTAGCATTTGCTAGTGTAGTTATTGATCTCCTGCAGTCTGAAAATAAAAACACACAAAAAAGATGCTCATCATTCAACAGTTCTTAAGCAAACTGCAAAATTTACAGATTGGGTTGTATAGATTCTTCTCCAGTTTGTACCACAGAGAACCTGGTGAACGACTGAAATTACATGGAGCTTATATTGTTTAGAGTGGGAATAGAATTTACTGCCTCAGTTATCCTTGAAGCTGGCATACATGCTCTGTGTGCATGTGTTCTTTAAGAGCATTGACCACATCTTCCCCAAAATATCTGACCAAAACTTTCACAATGCCTCCATGTAGAAACATTCAACACCATGACTGTGCTCAATCACTAACTCAAATACAAAGCTTGAGGCTGTTCCTTAAAAAGAAGAGATCAGCAAGCCAGTGCATGCAGAAAGGGTGGGAAATGACAGGAGAGAAACAGAGCCTTGTACTCGACCGATTTCATGATAGTCTTAAAAATGAGGCCACACAGTTGGAAATACTTAATTCTGCAAGATTCAGGATAAAACCTCCACAAAGGTGTTAATCTCCCAGTCAAAAGTCACTCAGCACAAACAGAAGTTTCTGGAAGAAAGCATTGATGAAGGTGTCATACCAAAATACTACAAGAAGACAACTCACTATAGAAAGCAGACAGATTGAGTTTGAGGTTGAAATTTACATTTTCCCTAGAAAAAAAAATTTACTTTTCCTTAGGAAAAAAAAAAGAAGAGGTGTTCTAAGCAATTTGCAGTCATTTGTTGAAGTTAACACAGCAGAAATAGGGAGGGTATGGGCAGTAGCAAGCAGAGGTGAGCTCTCTGTGGACCACTGGACAAGATTACAAGCAAAGGAAATCAGACAGACAGTCTGAAAAGCAAAAGAGGGTGTATTTTAGTGATTTTTAACTGGAGACAAATCAGTGTCTTGCTGCTGGCAGTTATTGGTACCAGAGTGAAAAACATTATGGTGTGGAAAAAACATGACGCTAAATAGGAGACAATTAAATGTATATTAAAAAGTATGTTAGAGAACTAGAAAATAAAGGTGGGATGGATGGAAAATGTTCATTTGGAGTTCAAAAATTCTTTTGTCTCCTTCCTCTTGTAAGACTTTATTTCTAGGAAGAATAGGGAATGAAGACTACTCAACAAAGGTTGGGAAATACCCTCTGGTCATGGCATGGTCCTCAGGTGAGCACTGCTGGTTCATTCTGTTGTCCAAGTGGTACAGGATACTTGTAAATGTGGGTTGTATTTATACTGTTCATTTACATTGTGTTAAAAATTTTGGCTTGGAAAGTATGGTAACAGGGACTGTTACATATAATGACCTCTGGAGATGAGAGATGGAACAGCAGGAAAATATGTATTACAGACTAGTGAAATGAGCCAAAAAGAAAGGTCTACATATAAGAAAGAATAATAAAATAAATACTGAAAAGCTGGCAATTAAAAAAGGGAAATCTGTAAAACTCAATATACCATGGGACATAAGTAACATTGGGAAAGCATGGCAAAATCTGAAAGGCGTGTTTGAGAAACAAGTGAGAAACTGATTTGACTGATTTCTGAACCTGATGAGCTTTAAAATATTAACATATTTCCCTTGAATTTGTAGGATTCTTCTGAATCAAACTGATCAAATAACATCTGTAGGGGATTGCCCAACAGAGAATGATATAATTTAGGAATTTTCTTTAGCAAGACTACAGTTATTGCTTGGAGACTTTCTGTGAGAGAACTGGAGGAGAATGAGTTTTAATAAGATATTCTAATTACCACAAACATATTGTGAGAATCTGGTCTGAGGGCTAAGCAGACCGGCACACCCTGCCGATCTTAATGTTTTTCATTATTTGTGAGAAAAAAAAATTTGCTTTACTTTTGTTGAATTATGTAATTACTTAAATAGCTTCTCAATAAGCAGCCTTTATGGCTGGGAACTTGTTTGGATCCTGAAAGTCTTCCTTGGATACTGTGAGACTCCTAAGGGAGCATCAGGATTTCGTCAACTGTGTTATTAATATTTTATTTTTCTCTATAAGATTGGTAATTCTGCCTTGGGTGATTTATACCAATATGCAAGTCCTCAAAAAAGCACATATAAAGTGATAAGCCTGGGTAAGTTGCTATATTTGAATTAGAGGATATTTTCTCATTTAAAACCAGGAGTACATCAAACAGTGCACTGCAAAAGCAATCTACTAGCCTGGCTGTACTTTTTTTGTTACCACATTGCCCTTAAAAGAACTCTCTTTATAATCAATATCAAATAGTAAAAAGTAAATGTATTTCAGTGGAGTTCCCATCAAAACCAAAGAAATCACCTTGCTTTTGACTCTAGTTGATGGCATTTATTCCCAATTGAAAAAAAAAAAAAAACAAAACCACAATCCTAGATGCAGCAATTGGTATATTTTGAATAGTTTTGTGATGAAAATTTGGTCCATTTCTGGACCATTACTGGACCATTTCTGGACCATTATTTTTTTACATATTGCCTGTGAGTTCTTTTCTGTTTATTTTTATCTCTCTTGTACAGTTGATGTGTTATCAAGGAAAAATTATATTCTGTGATTTTATAATGGAGATCATCATGTAACAAGGTGTTTTGTTGTCCCAAGTTGTCAAGATAGTGATAACAAGTGAAAATTCCCCTCTGCTTATGTTCCTGTGTACCTCATGCCTAACTCTGTAGAACATCTGTATTGGTGTTGTGCCAATGGAGCTACATTACTGAAAGGGATATTTTCACCAAAATATTCACTCAGTGAAGTATTGTTTTCTGCAGCAGTTTTGAAAAGCCCTAGAGCAATTATAATGTGCTGTCACTATAGTGTACATAAAAACACTTTTAAACTTGATAAAATATATTCTAGACATCCTTTCTAGGGCAAAACAATGTTGTTATGACAAGAAAAATTATGTAATACCTTCTGAACAGTCACTGTGCTGACCTATTCATTTGCCCTTTGGAAAGGAAATAAAGTTTTATATGGTCAAAGCTTGAGTTGCCTTCTCTAAGTCAGTCAGAGCCTCCTTAAGTTGGCTAAGATTTGATAGATAAAATCAGTAGGCACCATCTAGAACTATCCCAATTGAAGTAAACGTTATCAAAATCACACAGTATGAGAGATTATGGTTGCCTTCTTGTATGCACATCTGTTTCATGCATGTATTGACTGCTTGTAGAGTTTATTGCCAACTATTTTGTTAAATGTCTTTAGGTAGTGAATACAGGCTGCTGTGTCCACCACAACTTTCTTCTGTTTGGCACCACTTTGATAAACATGAGAGAGAAAGTAATAGCTGTTAATTTTTCAGAGACATCTTAACACCCCTGTTTAGATAGGAAAATCACAATGGTGCTAAACTGTCTAGAAAATTTCCTGTAGAAGGAGTTCAGTCTGCATGTGCTAAAGCAACATATGGTTGGCTGAAATATTGGGAATTCTGTTTCAAAGCCACATTGCACTTTAAAATTATATTCAGTGAGGACACAGTCCAGAAGGACTCATGACACCCAAACCAAATGCAGCTAAAGGATGAAAAATTGAAACCTCTCTGAAAGTTTTTTATCTGCTTCCCAGCTTTTGCAATCAACACAGTAGCTTTCAAATGTTTTTTTTGCTCATTTGGCCAAGACAGAATTTTTGTTAATATGGAGCAGTAGACCATAAGGAAACAGTAATATGAGTATCCAGGAAGCAAAGGCATAAAAAAAAATGTTGAGAAACATGAAAGTTACTTTCAGTGTATGCTGCAGATGTATTGCAGCTATGAATGAGCTCCCACCAGAGCAGCTTCTGGCAGTCAGGAGTCAGCAGTCTGTTCAGCAGCTTATCCACAGCCTGTTTTGCAAAAGGGCATCAGACATGGACAAAAACTCTTCCCTGACTTTTTGTCAATCTAGACCTCTAAGCCCACTTCACAAAAAACTTGAATCAAATCTATCATTCACACCCCACCTACACAGTTCTCCTGCACACCTCTGTTCTGTACAGTCATCTGAAATGATACGGAAATACCCTGCAGAAATTATGATTCAAAAACCCATTAATCTCATCACATGACATCACAATCTTCTCGTGATTAATGAGAGAGTTTTAGGAGCTGATGCTATTTACCTACTGTGTCTTAGTGAAATACAATATACTGGTGTCTCCATCTGATGAAAATATTTACTGAACTTAAAGAACATCTCAGATGTTTTCTTATCAACTCCTGATGTGGTTTAGCACACCTTCTGGAAGGTCATATTTCAAAAAGGCCTGTGCAGCTTCCAGTGTTTTTGAGTTTTGGATGCAATATTCTGTGGAACAAAACTGGATGTTACAGTAATTGTTGCCCCATTCCATTGAAATGTACCATAATTTTCCAAGTTGTCTCTGCCTTGATATCATTTTATTGGAAAAAAGGCAGCTTTTTGATTTTTAAGGTAAAGAATTTTCCAGAGCTCATCTGCAGAACCCTGAAAGTCAGCACGAGCAACAACTGACTAAGAAAAAATACTAATTCCTCTTCTGGGGATAATCTGATTTGAATTATTTAGTGTTTACTGAAAATTTGAAGTATGTGCATGGGCAATTTCTATGGATCAACCAAAATGCAACCGCTTCTCACTCTACAGTAAGCTCTTTGTATGTATAAGAACATTATTGCTTGCTTTGCATGGCATCCAAACACTCAGTTTTCCTTGGTTTTAGTATAGAATACTGAAGGGCTGGTGTTCTCTTATCTCCCTTGCTAGTTTCAAATAAATTTGTACTGCTTATGAATTTTTTATTTGCCCTCTGCTTTTTGCTTTCTGGAAACCTGAAGGGAAAATTATTTTCTGTTTCACGGAATCATGGAAACCTAGGATGTTTGAAAAGATCCCTAAGAACATCAAGTTCAATCATTAAATTAGCACCACTGTGTTCACCACTAAAACATGTCCCCAGGTTCTACAGCTATATGGCTTTTGAACTCTTCCAGTGATGGTGATTCAGCCAATTCCCAAGAAACCTATTCCACTGCTTTACTGTTCTTCCAGTAAAGAAAATTTTCCTGATATCTAACCTAAGCCTCCCCTGGCACAACTTGAGGCCATTTCCACTTCTTGTATAAATTTTTACTTGGGAGAAGATCCCAACCCCTACCTGGCTACAGCCTCCTTTCACGTAGCTTGATGAGAGTGATAAGGTCTCCCCTGAGCCTCCTTTTCTCCTGGTTAAACAACCCCAACTCCTTGAGCATCCTCACAGCACTTGCTCCAGACCCTTCAGCAGATCCATCGCCCTTCTCTGATCATTCTCCAGCACCTCAAGTGTCTTTCTTGTCATGAGGAGACAAGAACTGGACACAGGACCCCCTGGCACTGGCCTCACCAGTGCCCAGTACAGGTCACTGCCCTGGTCCTCCTGGCCACACTGTGGCTGACACAGGATAAGATGCCATTGGCTTTCCTGGCCACCTGGGCACATGCAGGCTCGTGTTAAGGTTCTGCTGACCAGCACCTGCCTCAGTGCACCTCCATCAGGTTCTTTTCCATCGGCGTCTTTACAGACCCTCTTTCCCAAGCCTTTAGCACTGCCTGGGGCTGTTGTGACATGAACTTCCGACCCAGCACTTTACCTTGTTGAACCTCATCTAACTGGCTTTGGTCTACTAATCCAGATCCCTCTGCAGAGCCTTCTGACCCTCCAGCAGATCAACACTTGCCCAACCCTGCAAATGAGAGCAGACTCAATTCTCTCATCCAAATAAAGATATTGAACAGGATTGTCCCCAGCCCTGAGCCCTGGGGAACCCCACTTGTGACTGGACACAGGTTAGATTTGACTCTGTCCATCACACACTCCAGGCACGGCAGGTCTTTAAGTCAGCTGTCAATGCACCCACCCAAACCATGAGCAGCCAGTTTCTGAGGAAAAATGAGAGTGTCAAAAGCTTAGAGAAAGGCAGGCAGACACATCTACAGCCTTTCCATCTTCCAACAAGCAGGTTAGCTTGTCACAGAAGGAGATAAGTTTGGTCAAGCAGGATCTACCCTTCATAAAACCATGCTGTCTGAGCCTGATCCCATGGTCATGCTGTATGATGAAACACAAGATTATCTGCTCCACTGCCTTTCCTGTCACTGAGGTGAGACTGGAAAGCCGTAGTTTTCTGGATTCCTTCCTGTCATTTTTGTCAATGGACATCACATTTGCTAACTTCCAGCCACTTGGGTCCTCCCTGGCTGAATAGGACTGCAGGTAAATGATTGAAAATTGTTTGGCAAGTTTTTCTGCTTCCAGAAGACTGATAGCTGGGTATTTATCACATTCATAATATTCTGTTCCATTTTTAACCAGAACAATAAAGATACGTGTGCCTGTAATACCATAAAGACACATGTGCATGTAATAATAATTAATCAGAGGAGAATTTCTGAGGAGGCTTAACATTTCTGTAACCACAGAGGATGTGAAGAAAAGTTTATCAGATTTTCAAGTAAAGATAATGGACAATTGTCATCACAACTAACTTAATCTTAAAGTGGGGTTATGATGAGCCCGTGTCTAAGACTAAGGCATACATTTAGCTCTGTTACTTGACACAGAAATTAATACACCTGACAACAGCAGTATCATGGTTTTGATTTTTTAAAACTCATATTTATAAGTGACTAATTTGAACAATTTAATAGAAGTTCTAAACAGATAAAATATAAATGAGAACAATTACTCCTTCATAATTACTTGATCTATTAAAAAAGAGGATTTAATTTGTAAATTTTTTCATATTTACATCAATAAATGCATGAATGTTATGCATGTTAAAAACATGATTTCACCAAGAAGTAAGTTTAAGAGCAAAGCAAATATAATTCGTAAGTCTTGACTGACCTGTTAAGGTTCAAAGCCATTCTTTCTGTTCAATGCCCTCTGAAACCTTTCAGCAAACAGTAAAAAAGGGTGCAAATCTTGCTTTATAGAGCTAAGCCTGTCATCACCATATGGACATTTTCATGAAAACCACACATGATCAGGGTGTGAAAAAAGAGATAAAGAGGACAAGAAATTCCTCAGTGCTTTGGTTACAGAGCTGCTATTGTCCTGTCATATTGTGAGAAGCATGTGGGTACTGTGGACAGCACACAGACCTTCTAGCAGGCCTACAATGCTCTCTTTCAGTATGGCTTTGCAGAGAATTGTACCACCCATGAAAACAAAACAGGGTGAAGAGAGAAAGGTGCTGTAGGTACTCCCCTTAATCTATATTTTCTGTGGCTGCATCTGCAAAAAACACAAAGGCTTAGTAACATCCACTCATTTGACTAAATTCTAATTCCAAGACAGAAATACTTGTAATCTGCTGGGCTTCTATACTTACAAAGTCTTAGCTAACCAGGCCATCATATGTACAATATACAAACATGATAAGAAATATTTTTTTTAATTTAAAAGTAAAATATTTGCACACCTGAAAAATTTCCAAGATGCAAGAAAACCAATGAAAATATGCTTGAATGTTTTTTAGACAAGAGAAGGTACAGCTGATTTGTTTTTCATTGTTTTCTTGATAGTACTGTGTACTTTGCTTCCAAATTCCAATAAGCAAATTCTGCTTTCTCAAAATATCTTATTCATCTCCAATATTTTAACTTCTGTCCTGCAAAAAAGTCCCGATATGTGGATCTGTGAATTCATATCATTCTCTTCTTCCCTTGGCACTAGTAGCCATTTTGGATTAGTGTATTTGGGTACATGTGCATTGATGTTATTAGATCCAAACCAATTTCCAGCCCTTGAGGAGACAGTCTTCCCTGCTCTGTCTCAATGCAGGTCGCATTATTTGGCCATTCACTAAGGGAGGTAGAAGAGCTATCACCCAAAAAACATAACTAGGTATTTGATGTGGATGATTATGCTAGGAAAGCCAAATTAGAAACTCATTTTCTCTTGATATGTGCGCACAAAATCAGAGTAGTTTCCCTATAATTAAAACTTTGAAGGTCACTCCCTTTTAGAGCATTAATTCCTGAATGAACCAAACTTTAGGTTCTCCACTACCGCTCACATTTGTATTTTATTAGCAATAAATAGGCATACTGAAAAAGGGGAATAATTTTTTAGATTTCCCTCTAATTTATATACCAAGCAACAGCCAGCTCAAGGCATTGCTTGTTTTGAAATAAAAGCACATCATCTCTTAGTGAAGAAATCTTACTGTAGGGAAAAGTAGATGCTGACAGTTTTATCAATCCTATTTGCCTAGGGATTATATGCCTTGCAATTTCATTTGGGTTGAAAGACAGTTTATGATGATTTGCAAGTCAGTTACAAATTCAGGTTTGAAATTTTAAGGGTAACCACTGGTGCAGTGGCTAAGTGATAAAGCCTCAAACAGAATTTGAGGAGCTTTGAGGAGTCTGAGTGATGCTGGTCCTAGGTCAAGCAGTAATGTCAGACATCAGATCCCCTTTCGCTGTGCTACAGACCTTAATCTAGTGGAGGAAGAGGCTGCATCCCTCTGGGTACCTCTGTGAAGTTCCTGCAAATCTCTGCCGGGCAGAGAAAATTTTGCAGGAATCCTTGTAACAGTACAGGAGAGAGCAGGTAAGGGGAAGGGCCTCACATGGAGAGAGGAACAAAGTCTCTGCTGGGGCTGCATTATACTGACCTCAGGCATGGGATAAATCACTCATCAGCCAAACACAAACTTGATGGCCACTAGCCTGTTGAAATAAAAGAAATATAAGGCAGAAAAGTAAGGGGAAGGAGAGTTGTGTTAGCTTCCTTTAAACACTGCACATTCCTGAAATACATACATGCATCTGTGTGGATGTTTTTCATAAATATGTTCTAAGTATATGGAGAGATAGAACTTAGTATTACTGATCCCAGTGGGATGATATATACTTTGTGACTTTTCTCGGTGTTAATTTCATAGGATGTTTAGTACCTTGGCTGTGCCTTGGCAATGCTTTTATGCCAAAATCTGTTTACATAATGGACAAGCATGACCTTACTTATGACCTATATTTGAAAATCTCACTGAAATGTACATTTTTGCAGCCAATGAAGTTGGTATGCTCTTCTGGGAAAAGCAGTGAGAAAAGTCCTCATTACTCAAAAGTAAGGAAATGTGGACTTCCTTTTCACACATCAATATTTTTTTTTTTAATACAGAATTTAGTTCCACTTTAATAGTGTCAAAAGAATAAATTTATTTTCCATGTGCAAAAGGTCCAAGGAAGAAGATTCATATTTCAATGGGTCAGATTGTATTCTCTGAGTTATTATAACAGTTTATCATAAGATATAAGGCCATTGATCTGGGTAATAGCTTCAAACTATGAGGATCGTGGATTTTATTCCAAGTTATTCTCCCAACTTTGACATGATCAGATATCCTGAATTACACAAGCTGTTTTACAAATCCCAGTTATTTATGGGAGTATATTTGGTTTTGGAACCTTTTTGATTTAAATGGTTTCTGATTAAACATCTGTAGGCTAGAACCTTACTTTAGCCAATCAACATTTAGGAGGCCTGTTTTGGGAGTTTTTGAACTTTATTTTTTGTCTCCTTTATAAAGAAAGGAAATATACCACTTGTTACCACTTTCAACTTCAGAAATCTTGGATTCTAATACCACTGCTCTACTGTGAAATAACATTTAAGTAGACGTAACCTTGAAAAATGTTACTTTATGTTTTGATAGAAAAGTGTGGAAGTTCCTTTTAAGGAAGTGAAATCAAATTGTGGTAACAGAACATGTTTTCTAGCAAGAGTTTTAACAATTCAGTGATGATGCAGGGTGGTCAGGTCTGATGATAGAGTCAGCAGAAACAGCAAGTTTTTTCATTGTGGGTTAGAAAAAATAAAGGTAGTGTGTCCAACCAGGACAGGGTGAATTTTTCGCAGTAGCCAGGAGGGGGTATGTCCAGGACACCAAGATTATTCTATACCATCTCACATCATTTTCTGGGGATGGAGGGGAAGGCTCTCTTCCAGGTGGGAACAGGGTGGCAGCAGAGAAAGGTTGGGTATTTTCAGGGGTATTGCATGTGAACCATTTTCTTCTTTCTTGTACCCTCTACCATTATTATTGTTGTCGCTGCTGTTTGTTTGGTCATCTCATTGCTTTTTCCAGTAAATTGTTCTTATCTCAACCCATGATCTTTACCTTTTGTGCCTCTAATTCTGGTCTCCATCTTGCCCCAGAGGACGTCAGGAAAGAGGTGGGTTAGTGAGCAGCACATGGTTTGGAGTGGTTTCTGTGGGAACACTAAATTGGAGAATGCCATTCTAAACTACAGCAGCCTTACTGCTTACCCCTGGTTCCAAGCAAATTGGCATTCACTTTCAAATACTGAATGTGACAAAATGCAAGGACTTGAAACTGGTAGCAGACAGTTAGCTCATTATGTGAAATATTTGGGGCTCTCAGTTTGATCTACTGAGAGTTATACAGAAGAAACTACTAATAATAATGATCCAGACAAAGAAACAATGTCTAGTCCAACTCTAGACAACGTATACACTTTTAAAGAATATATTAACTCAATCTGTTCAGTTAAAAAAATGCACAGCAGACTTACTTATTGAAATATAAAGCCATTTACAAAACTCTTTATCATAATATTTACCTCTGCCTGAAGTTTGGGGTCAGTTTAAGATCCCAAAATTCTGCCAATTTTTGTACTTTATTTAAAACAGTATCCTTCAATAACCTGTATATTTTAATAAATCATGTTTCCATCAATTTTCTAAGACTAAAGACCCAAATGAGGGTTTATCCATACATTAATGAAGTGCCTGGAGGATTATATTACCAAACAAAATTTTTTTCTTAAAAGCATTCTATCATTTTAGAGATCACATTGTTTTCAAAATGTCATTGTCCAGCTATTGTAAAGTCCAGGAAACTATTGCATTAATTAGCTGATTTTGAAATAAAATATAGCCTTTATTATGACCTTGCTTTCTCTTGAGACTTTCAACTGCAGTTCAAGCAAGTCAATAATATCTTGGTTATAAGGGGACTAGTCAATTTTAATGAACTCAGACAGTTAAACTTTTTCTTCTTCAGGAACTATTCCTGACTGTCTGAAACACTATTCTCGTTCTCTTGTACAGAATTGTGTAAGGCCTGAGCAGTTTGTCTCACTAGACAAAAGGAACAGCCAGCTGCAGCTCAGCCCGTGGAATCTGGGGTCCCAAACATGTGATTGTGTTCACTGCTGCTTCTGTGCAAACCTGTATAATTGTGCATGGACAAGTTTCACAGTCTTGTGGAGGCTGCTTCACTGATGAAAACAGGAGAAAAGAATACCTTACCAAGAATAATCCAAGTTAAAAAATAACAAGCTGAAACTTAGATTATCACTGGACTAACAAAGTAAGGAAAGGATTAGGCTCAGGGAATTTTTTTCACATCTGTCCCTTTCAACGTACACAAAATTATGCAAATGGAGCAAGGGCTGGCACTGCATAAGCTTGTTTGCCCTCCATACATGGAAAACTCTACTGGAAGCTCTCTTCTATGTCTATAGCTACATTCACTAAACTTTGACATTAATCATGCTCATTTTTTGCCTTTTGGATGACAGTAAAGACAACATCCATTTTCTTGCTTTTTAAATTAATATATGTACCTGCAGGGTTCATCCAGTGTTGTTGAAAGAGCTCCCCTAGTCACTGAAATACTATTCTTTATCAACTTTGAGAGTAATTTCATCAGCAAAAATCCCATATGAGTGGAGAAAGGAAAATGTAATAGAAGGATCTTAAAAAACTCAGGCCTAGAAGCTTCAGTTTAACCTCTGTCCCTAGGAAAATCAAGAACTAAATACTCACAGAAGCCATCTCCAAACACAAAAGGACAAGGAGGCAATTAGGAATAGCTGGACTGGATTTTCCAATACCAAAAATAGATCCAATATCTGGATCTATATCACTTGGTTTACCTGGTTTACAGACACATTGGTTACAGTTTAAGAAAAAAAGTATGGAGAACAAAGAATGCTTTTTACCTTGATGTCACAAAGGGTTTCAGTACAGTAATAAGGTACTTATTTCAAAGAGATACACTGTTCAAAGTGAGCAAAATAAGTGAGATTTTGAGTCTAGAGAATAGCATAGCTGGTAGGTTTTTGTGATATTACTCAAGGTTTCAAAATGTGAACATCTTCTTCAATGACTTTTGTAGTAATGTTATCAAGTTGGATGCCAGATTTTGGGGAATAACTGATAACATAGAACATAAAAGCAATTTCCCTGCAATCAGTTGGAGGAATGGCCTAACAGGAGCTGTGTAAAGTTTGTGACCGTGGTGAAGTTAAGGATCTAGGCTGGAGTAAACCCTGGATGAGTTGAGACAGTTTGGGGAAGCAATTATTTCCCTTTATTTGACATTAATTCAGGTTACCTCTGAAATATTTGAGTACAATTTTAGGCTTCCTGGTGCAAAGAAATTGGGGTGAAACCAGTAAAGGGCCATAGGGCCCATATAGGAGTCTGGAACAGAAGACATCAGAGGACAAGGAGGAAAGGATAAGGAAACTGGGTTTGTTTGGCACAGAAGCCAGCTAATTACAGACTTCCTCTGCACAAAGCTGGGTTAAGATGGAGCCAGGCTGTACTCAGAGCTATGAAGGTAAAGGACCAGAGACATCACCAATGGTTTACAGCAGGGAAGGTTCTGTCTGGTTTTAAGGAAATCTGTGGGCAATGAAAGTAGTTAAGCACAGGTTGTCCAGAGGGGCTAAAGCATCTCAATCCATGGAGACCTTTTAAACTTGATATGACACAGCCCTGAGCAGCTTGATGTACCTGTCACATCAAACTTGCTTTTGAGACTGGTTAGCTACATTCCAGAGGCCTCTTTCAACCTAAATTTTTCTGTGGTCCTATTGGATCAATGATGATACAAGCTAGTACTCTAGGTATGAAGGGTGAGCGATGATTTTCTCCTAATGATCAGGATCAAAGGCAGCTGATCAGCATAGGTGGGATGAATCAGAGATGGTACAAGGATACATTGAGAAATCTAATGCACATATGAGTCTGGGTAATCAACAAAACAGATTTAAACTTGCTCAGACTGCCTAGGAGGCTAAAGTGGATCCTCTGTGAGTCATGGGATATTGTCAGCTACATTTCTCTCCAAAACACACAAAATCAGGCAAACTACATTTTTCTCGTTGCAAGTAATAACAAGCACTTTTGAACACCAATCTTTTGCTGAGGTGCACTTCACTAATAACTAAATAGGGCAGAGGGAATTACATAATATATCTGCACTAGATTCTCACAAAAGGTTACCTTTCAATAGACTAAGAAGTTTTTAGATGGATTTTTGGTTTAACTACTTCAACAAATAGATATTTTGTTACAGTTTCCTTATTTTTTAATGTAGACAACTGACTGTTGGAGTATATACTACCTTGATGCACATTTCCAACAAATGACAGTGAGCAGAGTGAGTACATTTTTGATTGTAGTTCTAAACTATAAATTGGATCACACAGTATAACATGCCTTTGATACTCTGAACTTCAACAAAGTACTTAAATAGCTTACATCTTCATTTCATAATGATTAATAAAAAATGATGTGTTTAAGAAGTTGAAAGTGAGAAAGAGAATATTTTACATTTCAGTGCTTGGGGAATAAACAAGTAATACAGTTCTGGTCATAATGAAGCAGGTCACCAAACCAAGACAGTCTATGACAAAGTCATGACCTCTAAAGTCATTAAATCTTATTTCTTGCTGTTTAAGATTGAGATGAGAAACCCAAGCTGAAATTAACTAATGGGCTTTGAAAGTTTCTCTGGAGGCTTAATGAACTGAAGGAGAGGAAAGGACATTTCAAAGTTGTTATAGCTCAAAATTAAAGTTTATATTTCATACATTTACTCTTTAACCAGAAAGCCCAATAAAGAGTCTCAACACACAGTAGAATTGTAATTCTATTATATAAATAATCTCAAATAATGCATCATTTCAATGATATATTGGCACTTCATGGGACTAGCAATTCCAAAGAACCGCCTCATGGAGAAAAGAGATGCTATTAAATACTTATCTGAACTGCAACTTAAAGGGTTGTGGTCACATCCCAAACTCACTGCTGAGTAATCCCCAATGTCAAAGGACTCATTCAACCTGTACTATACCCTGTAGCAAAGGTCTAGATGGGGCTCAGACTGCTCCCCATATCTAGTGTTAGGGCACAGGATGTGTGAAGGAGTCCTTTACAATTGCATTTTCATTCCTTGCAGCTTTTGACCTCATGTCTTCCAAGCTCACATAAATACAATCAATATTAATCATCAGAACAGACAATCTTACATCTGCCCCGAGCTTCCATGGTACCACACAAGCATCAGACTCTCTAAAACAGCCTAGGGTAGTTCCAGTACAGATTCAAAATTATTTTTCTTCTTCCTGAACATCTCCAGTTTTTGAGTTTTCCAGAAGTTTCTGAATGTAAAAGTGAGGGATGTCTAACCCAGGTTAGATGTTAAAATATGGAAGGCTTATTGCAGAACTGAACTTAAAGGATTTTGTTATGGTTGGATCTTCAAAATCTATTTAATCCATACACACAAAAAAACTCTGTTTGATTTCAGAGGATTTTGGATAATGCAAGGTTGGTTTATTGCAGTCACTCTAGCTGATTTCTTATGATACCACACACTCTTGTAGGTAGCACTTAGAAGATACAATTCCCATGAGTTGTTTGGTTGTCTCAGCAGTAGAAGGACTGGTGCAAGAGAAAAGATCCTGTTTGCTGCATTTTTTTGCAAGACTGATGCTTTTTCCCCGCTTCTTTTGTTCTTTCACCTTGATCATGATGGCAATGACTCTTCTTGCTTCAATTTATTGCAACAGCAATATCTGCAGATTTTTTCTTTCTTGATAACTTTTCTTCCTGTCCCTGTCGTGGTAACAGTGTGCTAGCTTTATCATTCTGCTCACCTGCTTCCACTCCAATTGAAGCACTGACCTCTTTTGTTCTTTTACCACATCTGGTGGTTGAGGTCCTCTATACACCTTCTGCTCTTACACTTCCCTGTGTTTCACCAATCTGATGCCATTTTTTTTTTCTCAAGCAAAATATATTTGAAGAAAATTAGGGGAGTGGAAAAGAGGTAAGAGATTTTTCCATTCTTCACCCTGCTTTTCTATATGAGCATCCTCTATCTAGAGCAACAACTATATTACTATTTTAAGTGGAAAATAAAAGAAACAGGTAGGAGCAAGCCTAGTCCTGTTTGCTTTTGTTTAGATTTGTAATTTCAGCTTTTGCTTCAGAATATCAGGAAGTAGTGCTAATATTTTGATGAAAATTGAGGAGTTTAGGCTTTTGTAAAAAGTTGTTTCTTACACTCCATCCAAAACTTTGGAGAAAAACTGCAAGAAGCTTCCATTTTTGTTATATATCTTTATTTTCTAAGAGTGTAATAGTTGCTTATTTTTAATTGCAAGATGCAACAGAATTCTGCAATTGAGTAGTCATATATGACAACATAATTGACCCATAATCAATTTAAATAAAGCAAGCAGGTTAAAATTCACTTGTTTCTGGCTTTTCTTATTTATGTCCAAAAAAATTCTACAGGATTAATAAAACAGATATAAGAACAAGAGTTACTCAACAATGTCTAATTTTAATTTACTGTCTTTTTAAATATCTGTCATTATGCTGGGAAAAGGTGAATTAACTGAGAAAAACAATCTGTAGGGTTACTGTCTCTTACACATTTATTTAGCCTTTACTGTCATTTTATATCACAAAGAAAAATGAAAAGAAATAACATGCTAGAAAACCATTGTTTATAAAATAAATATCTGTGCCATGGATTTGTGTCAGAGCGCTCTATACTTCTTGAAACAGTTGTTTAAAAATATGACTTATGTAAAATGGGTTTACAAGGGAAAATTTTGCTTGTAATGTAGTTTCCCCAGAACTGAAGTTAATTGAGTCTCAGAAGTGCTAAAACCACTAAATTTAGGCAAGAAGAAACATTAAGGGCTTCTCAACATAAAAAATGGCCTGAAGTTTCAGTGAATACAGTTTAGAAATGCCAGCATTTTAACTTGCAACATTAAAAACAAAGAAACAAAAAGGGGAAAAATGTTTTGGCCAGCAGGTTGCCTGAGATTTTGCAGCCACTAGATGCATTAAAATTTAAATGATGAATAATATTTCCATCTATTGCTGACTAAACCCTAAAAGAAAGCACTTTGTAATACAAAAATTAAAATTGAAAAAACTAGTGCTAAAGCAAGACTCAATCTTATTAAAAATTACAGAATTCAGTGAACATTGCTGTTCTATTAAATAACAAGTATGGCTAGATATGGGACGAGATATCTAAGCCAGAAGGAGATAACATAATTTTTACATGATCTGGGTTTGTATGTCTGAATTCTGAATAATTTTGATTCCCTGTTACCAAAATACATATTTTACAAAAGAAACCATCCCTCATATACAGCATTTCCTTGTTTTAAAAAATGCATAGTTTTAAAACAAGGAAAGCTACCAGTAAAGTTTACAATTGCAGTTTATATTCCTCCAATAATCATATTTTGCAATAGAACCACATTACCCTAGGTTAAAAACCTAAATATCAACTATTTTCCTAGTATCTGAGTCTCAGAAGGCATTGTTAAAAACCTGCCAAGTTATTCCCTGTGAGTTATTTTCACCACCATAGCTGGAATTAGTCAGAATGTTTGTGAGACAAAAAGCCTCTGGCTTATCTGAAAAATGTGAAGTTTATTTTTTCATCAGATCTTAGAGAAAAAATATTGTAAGGCGAGAAGTGTTTTAAACCCCTAAAAATAGATGAAAGTGATTGAACAACAGTTGAAATTTTTTTTCAAACTTTCAATTCACATAAATCTGACTATTATTTTACCGTTTGTTACTTTCAGTTTTGATGTAAATTTTTTTATTTTGATTAAACCTGACTCATTTTGCAAGGAGTGGTATAGCAGTGCTACCTCCCGCCTTAGAAATTTCTCTCATTCCTGCACATATAGGTTGAGAAACTAATTATTACTGTGTTCATTAAGCAATTCTCTGAAAATTACTGTAAAAAGATACCTAAAGACAGGAAATAATGTTTCCTTTTAGATAAATTGAATACATATCTGTATAAAGCCAAGAGCAAAATACTGCCTTGCTTTGGAAAGACCACATCAAAGGGGCTAGATTAATTGCTGAAACAAATATTTCACACAATTTTAATACATATTAGAATTGTGGCAGTAGTAATCTAGTGATGAAGGCCTAAA